>NC_137147.1:83302348-83558857 GCF_951394435.1 Stenella coeruleoalba | reverse complement strand
AATGAGGGCTACTCTTTATTGCGGTGCACAGGCTTCTCATTGCGGTGGCTTCTCTTGTTGCAGAGCACGGGCTCTAGGCACGTGGACTTCAGTAGTCGTGGCACGTGGGCTCAGTGGTTGTGGTTTGCGGGCTCTAGAGCGCAGGCTCAGTAGTTGTGGCGCATGGGCTTAGTTGCTCCGTGGCATGTGGGATCCTCCTGGACCAGGGCTCGAACCCGTGTCCCCTGCATTGGCAGGCGGATTCCTAACCACTTCGCCACCAGGGAAGCCCCGTGTCACCACTTAATTTCGATACCATTTCAAACTTACAGAAGAGTTGTGCAATACAAGGAATTGCCAAATATGTTTTACTCAGATTCACCAATTATTTGCATCTTTGCTATCTCCGTGCCACCCCCTCCCCAGGCATATATAGAATTTCCTAAGAATAAAGAACATTCCCTTATATCAGCACAGGATGGATGATTTCCTACTATTTTTACAAATAAGAAAGTTGAGAGACTATACCTTCCTGAGATCCTGGACCACAGTCTCGCTAGGCTCAGGATGCAAGGCTCCTCTCTGCGGTCCTCAGGCCTCTCAGATCTGAAAGCACCAGCAAACTACCAGGTCAGTCACGCTGCCAGTGGGCAGAGCCCCCTTAACACACCTGGCAGAGGGAGAGGTATATTGTGCCTTCCCTTAGGTTGTGGGGGGCAGAGGCTGCATTGGCACCACCCCTGGGGAGCCTCCTATTTGAGGACTGAAACTCTGCATGTGCAGGGCCACAGAAGTTTCTGCGATCCTGGAAGCTTGTCCACTGGAGCTGAGCTTCCCTGGGGAATGAATGGACTCTCAAGGGAAAGGCACTCGGCTCTCTGCTAGCACCCCACCCAGAATCTGCTGAAAATGTTTCTTCAGAGCACTGAGCTCTGAGGACCGAGCTACAAGTGCTGGAACAAAGTGGATAAACAAGAGTCTGTCCTTGAAAATCCCAGGCTTAGAGCCCCCGCTCTACAAGGATCGCTTAAGGGGCTGCTTTTATTTGGAGGAATGAGGTCTATACAGAGGGCACTGGGCAGTGACTGAGCAGCAGCCGGCTGGGAGGAAGGATGAGGTTTCCCAGTAGCTTGTAGACGAGGCCTGCACACATATAATCAACATGTAGACACCTCCGCCATCACCAGGGTAACAGTCCTCTCCACTCCTCCCTCAGGCCTTGTGAGTTACGAGACCCAAGGCATTCCTCTCCCCATATTTGCAGCCTCTGCTTCCTGCCCAACCGGACAAACGCAGGCAGAACAGATCCCACATGCTGTAGTCTGGGAAGGAATTTAGCATCATTCCTGGCCCCCAACCCCAACCCTCTGGTCTGACCTTGAGACCTAGGCCTAGTCCCACGCAAGCCCCAGGGTTATTATTGGCCTTGCCCTTGCTATTCTTCCCTTTACCCTCAGACGCCCCTTCCTCCCTGACTCTGTTACTCATTAACTTTGTGATTTGGAAGCATCAGCCTCTCTGGACCTGTTTCTTCATCTATAAATGAGATAATGACATTTACCTTAGAGGGTGATGGGAAGGGAGAAAAGAATCTTCACTTGTGAAAGTGCACAACTAACCTGAGCCAGTGTTAGTCAAATCTGAAGCTCACCCATAGGAGCGGCCAGAGCTTGACCTCTCTTAATTTGTAGTCTAGAAGTGCCCTGTGCTGAAGGTCATAAACTACTCAGTTAATATCCATGGGCTTCCCTGGTGGCGCAGTGGTTGAGAGTCCGCCTGCCGATGCAGGGGACACGGGTTCGTGCCCCGGTCCGGGAAGATCCCACATGCCGCAGGGCGGCTGGGCCTGTGAGCCATGGCCGCTGAGCCTGCGCATCCAGAGCCTGTGCTCCGCAACGGGAGAGCCCACAACAGTGAGAGGCCCGCGTACCAAAAAAAAGACCCCAAAAAACTATACTCCCATGTTCATTGCAGCAATATTTACAGTAGCCAAGACATGGAAACAACCTTAGTGTCCATTGATGGATGAATGGACAAAGAAAATATGGCATGTATACACACACACACACACACACACACACACACACACACACACACACTGGAATATTATTTAGCCACAAAAAAGGAAGGAAATCCTGCCATTTGCAACAACATCGATGGGCCTTGAGGGCATTATGCCAAGTGGAATAAGTCAGACAAAGTCAGATACTGTATCCTTTCACTTACATGTTGAATCTAAAAAAACCCCAACTCGTGGAAACAGAGAACAGAGTGGTGCTTGCCAGGGCCAGGGGGTAGAGGATGGGGTTGGGGAAAATGGGTGAATGTTGTCAAAAGGTACAAATCTCCAGTTATAAGATAAATAAGTTCTGGGGATGTTAAGTATAACATGGTGACTATATTAACAGTACTGAATTGCATATTTGGAAGTTGCTGAGAGAGTAGATCTTAATAATTCTCATCAGAAGAAAAAAATTATAACTCTTTGAGGTGATGGATGTTAACTAAACTTATTGTGGTGATCATTTATATATATATATATATATATATATATATATATATATATAATGTCAAGTCATTATGTTGTACACTTAAACTAATACCATGTTATATGTCAATCTCATTAAAACCGGAAAAAAATAATATAAAATTCTAATATTGTCCCATGGCTCTTTACATGACCTCCAATATCCCAAGTGCTCAGGGCCCATCTTACTTCTCTAGTCCTACCTTGGCCTCCACTTGCCATCCTCCAACCCCAACAAACTCCCTCAGTATCAGCTATCACAATGATGCAAATCATAAGTGGTTGTACTGATCTAACAGACCCACAGTAGAAAGCAAAACTAAAAAACATGCTTTAACTCATTAGGGAGAAAGATCCTATGACTTAAGTCCATAACCCATACTATTGCCCAATTTCTTAATCTTAGGTAATCTGCTCATTGTATCCCACCCAATGCTGGTGATAGAAATACCTATGCATACCTCTATCAACTCCATATTTATCACAGCATAAAATACATCAAAGTGATAAGTGCACTAATGTTTTACAATAATGAAAAAATAATGACAGATCATTATGTATTGACATGGAAAGATTTTTATACTTTTAAGCAAAAACTGCAAGCTGCAGAATTATTTTCAATGATTCAAAAGTGCCTAGCATATAGAAGGTAATCAACAAATACTTGTTGAATTGAAAGAATATGATCCCAGTCTGTTTTTTTTTTTAAATGAACACACACTTATAAACAAGCCCATATATTTTCATGTGCCTAAAAAAAGTTCTGGAAGCACAGTGAGCACTGTCAACTGTGTTTACCCCTGGGGTGTGAGCAGCTTTAACTTTCCCAGGATCTGGTCTACAGAGCCCACATCGTGGGAGGTGAGGCTGCAGTGGGCAGCCCACGCGTACACCAGGCTGCTAAGAGGAGTCGTTGTTGGAAGGGTCTTTACTCCTGCTCTCTCAGTGGGAAAGAACAGTAAAGCCCAACCACTTCCAACCACTACTCAAAGTAACTTGCAGGGTCAGGGAGAAAAAAGCCAAGGACGAGATGTACAATTATTCAGGACACTGTTTTATTTATACCTAAGGAGAGACACCAGAGTATGAACCCCCAGGGGCCTGGGCACTGGGTGGGGTCAGACATTGTGGGCGGGTGACCTGGAGGTGACTGTAAGCAAGCCAAGACCCTGCGAGGGGACAGCCAGAGGGACCTCTCAGGCATTTAGGTCAGGGTTGTGGGGACGCTGGAAGTCTGGGGGATTTCTGACTCGTAAGCCAAGACTTGCTTGTAAAGTCCATCAAAGCGGTACTTGCACATGTTATCACATTTGATCCTCGCAACAATACTGAGGGAGGCATTTATTAATTTATTGATCAATTTATTAATTAATTTATTGATCAATAAGTATTTTCATCAAGGAAAACCCATTTCTAACATTCATTCTGACAATTAGCGAAGCACCTGATACAGATAAGACAGAAAGATAGCAGGAGCACTTGTAATAGCCAACTCTGGAGTGTGGACTTGTTTTCAACTCAACATATAATAAAGTATACCCATTTTAAGTATACTAATTTTATTTTATCACGAATGTATCCTTTTAAGTATACTAATTGTAATGTACATCAAGTACACTAAAAGCAGCTCGATCGAGTTTTTCCAAAGCTATAAACTCATATAACCATGCCTCCAATGAAGACAGAGCACTTCCATCACCTCAGAAAGTTTCCTTAAGCCTCTTTGCAGTCATTCCTCCAACCCGCATTGTCACCAGGAAACAACTCATCTGCTGTTACTATAGCTTAGTTTAGTCTGCTCTAGAATTTCATACAAATGAAATCATCGTGTTTGGCGTCAGCATAATATTTTTAAGATTCGTGCATGTTGTGTGTATCAGTAATTTGTTCTCTTAAATTACTGACTTGTCTTTAATTGTATTGGATATACCACGATTTATTTATCCATTCTCCTGTCAATGGATCTTGGGTTGTTTCTGATTTTTGGTTATTGTGAATAAAACTGCTCTTAATATTCATGTACAAATCTTTCTATAGATGTATATTTTCATTTCTCTTGGGTAAATACTACAAACTGTTATGTATGTTAACTTTACAAAAAACAGCCAGTCTTCTCCAAAGTGGTTGTACCATTTAACACTCCCACCAGCAGTAAATGAGAGTCCCAATTGTTCTGTATTCTCACCAGTAAAAGGCTTTGTCAGCCTTTTAAATTTTAGCCATTCTGGTGGGTATGTATCTCAACATGGTCTCAATTTGCATGTTGGCTAATGACACTGAGCATATTTCATTTGTTTATTGGCCATTTGTATATCTTCTTTAATGAAATGTCTGTTCAAGTCTTTTTTCTATTGATTTTTTATAATTAAACTTTTTTTTCATTTAGCAAATTTTCACTAAAGTGATTGAGGTAATCATAGTTATTACCTTTCTACAGGTAAGGAAATTAAGTCCAGAGAAAACTTTCCCAAACTTTCTTACAGTACAAAACCAGCCATTCGTGGCAACAACTCCAAGTTATTCTGAGCAACTGTCTGTACTGCAAAGGGAGGGAGTGTTATCCTCAAAGCTGTGCTGAATGAAACCCACCTGCTTAGTAGGCTTTATTCAAGGCACCCAGATGTTTGAGAGTGAACCAGACCCTTCTGATATTTTAGCTTCCTGCCTAGTAAAAATAAAATAAAAAATCAGATGTGCACCTAATTAATAGACATCCTATGTTCATGGATCAGAAGACAATACGGTTAAGACGCCGATGCTCTTAAAATTGATCTACAGATTCAACATAATCCACCTCAAAATCCTAGCTGGATTTTTTGTAGGAATTCACAAGCTCACTCAAGATTCATATGGAAATTCCAGGGACCCAGAGTTGCCACAACAATCTTGAAAAAGAGCAAAGCTGAAAGACTCACTGTTCCCAATTTCAAAACTTAATACAAATTCACAGTAATCAAGACAGTGTGGTGCTGGTCTAAGGATAGGTATAGAGCAATAGCATACAATCGAGAGTCTAGAAATAAACCTTTAAATTTATAATCAACTGATTTTCAACAAGGGTGCCAAGACAATTCAAAGGGGGAACGAACAATCTTTTCAGCAAATGGTGCTGGAACAACTGGATATCCAAAGTTGGCCTCCTACCTCAAACCAAAACACCATATATTTCTTAGAAGAAATATAGAAAGAAAATGTAGGCATAAATCCTTGTGACCTTGGGGTCACAAGTGACAGAAGAAAAAAATAGTTAAACTGAACTTCATCAAAATTAAAAACTTTTGTGCTTCAGAGAATAAACACCATCAGGAAAGAAAAAAAAACAACCCACAGAATGAGATAAAATATTTGCAAATCAGATAAAGTATTTGCAAAAATATTTGCAAATCTGATGTCTGATAAGGTGCTGGTATCCAATATATATAAAGAACTCTTACAATAATAAAATTACAAGTAATCCAACTAAAAAATGAGCAAAGGATCTGAATAGACATTTCTCCAAAGAAGATATGCAAATGGCCACTAGCCATCAGGGAAATGCAAATCAAAACCACAACGAGAGGGACTTCCCTAGTGGCGCAGTGGTTAAGAATCTGCCTGCCAATGCAGGAGACATGGGTTCGAGCCCTGGTCCGGGAAGATCTGACATGCCGTGGAGCAACTAAGCCAGTGTGCCACAACTACTCAGCCTGCACTCTAGAGTCTGCGAGCCACAACTACTGAAGTCCGCATGCCTAGAGCTTGTGCTCCGCAACAATAGAAGCCACCGCAATGAGAAGACCCCGCACCACAAGGTAGAGTGGCCCCTGCTCGCTGCAACTAGAGAAAGCCCGCGCACAGCAAGAAAAGACCCAACGCAGCCAAAAAATAAATAAATAAATAAAATGTATTAAAAACAAAAACATAATGAGATACCACTTCATACCTACCAGGATGACTATGACCAAAAAGATAGATAACAACAATCATTGTCTAGGATGTGGAGAAACTGGAACCCACATACATTGCTACTGGGAAACATCCTGCTGGTTCCTCAAAAGTTAAACACAGAGTTACCAGGGTATATACCCAGGAGAAATGAAAACATATATCCATACAAAAACATGTACATGAATAATGTTCATAACAGCTTTATTTATAATAACCAAAAAGTGGAAACAACCCAAATATCCATCAGCTGATGAAGATAAGTAAAACTCCATACAATGGAATATTATTTAGCAATAAAAAGGACTTTATTACTGATACATGTGAAAACATACATGAACTTTGAAAACATTATGCCAAATCAGTCACAAAAGACCATATATTGCATAATTCCATTTGTATGAAATGTCCAGAACAGGTAAATATATAGAGACAGCAGATTGGTGCTTGTTTAGGGAGGGAATTGGGGGGAAATGGGGAATGACTACTAATGCATACAGAGTTTCTTTTGAGGATGATAAAAATATCCTAAAATTGATTGTGGTGATGGTTGCAGAACTCTGTGAATATACTAAAAAACATTAAATTTTACACTTTAAACAACTGAGTTGTATTTAGAAAACATTGAGCAAATGTCAAATTCTATAAATTATTAAATATTTTCTTAATTGGGAAACGATTTTATAAATATAGTTACATTGTTGTTTTATAGATAAAGTACTTTTATGATAAGCTCACAGAGCATAATGCAAAATGATACCATTATTCAATACATTGGATATTGGTTGTTTGCTGAAATTTTTATCAGTATAGTACAATGATCCTGCTTCAGGGGCAGGTATAGGATGGATTTCCAACATGATGAACAATGTGTGGACTGAAGCAGAAGAAATATGCATGGAATTGGGTACTAAATAAATGTGTTTTTGTCAAGATTCTATCCACGTTGTTCTGAAATAAAAAACAGGTTCTAAACATTAAAACACACACACACACAAACAAGGAAAATGACACAATCAGTAAAACACGCAGAACATATTATTAAACACACAGTTACACACACACACACACACACACACACACACACACACACACGCTCAATCTGGCAGTCACTGCCACATCTAGACACAACTAGACAAGCTCTAGTGGGGAAGGCTTACCAGTTTCCCCAAGGAAAGGAACATTTCCTGATTAGCCATCTCCACTCCCCTCCCCCGCACCATTTGCATCCCTAACCTAGGTGCACATCAGGTTGTCTTTCTTCTTCCATGGGGTGCCCCTGGGTTTTCAGGGTAAGAGGGGAGCCAAGGGCGAAGCACAGTTTATGGGGTACGGCAGGGTGCTCAACCCAAGGAGGGCGGCCTCAGCAAGCAGCACTGCCACCTTGTGGCCGGGGATGGTCCTACCTCTGGATAAGGCCCCAGAGACCCTCAGTGGGGCTCCTTCAGACTCCTCAAAGGAACACATTTGGTAACTCAGCAACATTCCTTCAAATTTCATTTTTATTGCTTTCTTAGTATAAAAGTAATTCATGTTTGCCTTATAAATTTTAGAAAGAGGAAATAAGGAAAAAGAAAATAATAAAAATTACCTGTAAACCCAACCCCCGGAGGTAAGCAAGGTAAGGCCACTTGGGTGTATATTTTTCCAGTTTTTCTTCTAAGTTTTTTTTTTTAAGCAAAAATGGGATTATATAGTATATACAGGTTTTTTTCATAAACTAAATATATTGTACAAATATCTTTCCACTCACTTGTTCAACATTGTTCTGCAACATTCTTTTTTTTTTTAATTAAGGAAAATTCCAAAAATGTATGAAGGTAGAGAGCCTAGTATAATTGGCTCCTATATACAAATTACCCAGCCTCAACTATTGTCAACACATGGCTGACCCCACAACATTTTTGATGGCTGCATTATATTCCTTTCTTTGGCTGACTGGGCCATAGTTTATTTGACCAACTCCTTATTGTTGAGCATTTAAATTATACCCAGTTTTACACTAACATATTGTTATACTGGGGTGAACATCTTTATTGTTGAATCTTTACAGAAATACATTATTTTCTTGGTTAAATTTCCAAGTCAAAGGTGATATGAAGTTTGTAAGGTGTTTCTTTCTTTCTTTTTTTGATTTTAATGTTTATGTTTATTGCCTTTTCTTACTTGGAAACAGAGCCAGGACCTAATGAGCACTGAATATTCCCAATTAATTTAACAAGCAAGCAAAACAACCCATATATATTTTTGTCTTGATATTATCCACATATATTGTAAGGAGTTTCTTATATCACCCAGACACTTTCCAGAAAGGCTGAATTAGGAGGCTTTTTAAATATAAAAAAATTGAGGACCTTCTCCTCATACCATAGTGAAGAAAAATTGGTAGAGAAAACTTACAATGATAAAAAAAAAACCTACTATAAGTTCAGCAATGTTTAAAGGGGAGTTTTATTTTTATTAATCACAATCACACCTATATAGTTTTCCTTCAAATTTTATTTTCAAAATTGCAAAACCACAGAAAAGTTGAAAAAATAGTACTATGAGCACCCTTACACTCTCTACCAAGCTTTAACAATTTACCATTTTGCTTTCTCTCTATATATGAATACATTTTTTGAAAATAAATTGCAAACATCATGCCACTTCACCCCTAAATTAGCACTATTTAGCATGCATCTCCTAAAATAAGGGCATTTCCTTATATAACTACAAAACCACTATCACATCTAAGTAAACTAACAATAATTCCATAACATCATCTAAGTCTACAAGAAAATTTCCCCAATTGTCCCCAATTATATCTTTTTATTTATTTAATATCTTAAAAAAATCAGATTCAAAGTTCATGAATTGTTGTACCATTTAATCTAGATTAGTCACTACTTTTTCCATGACCTTGTCCTTTTGAAGACCACAGGTCAGCTTTCTTACAGAATGTTCCACATTCTGAATTTAGTGACTGTTTCCTCCAACTGTTGTTCAACTTGTTCCTCTGCCCACTGTATTTTCCACAAATTGGAAGTTAGGTCCAGAGCCCACAAAAGAGGTGGACTATAGCTGATTGCATTATTTATTGGTCCTGATTGTATTCCATCCTTTCCTCTGAGGTGCCTGGCATATATAGTACTCAAGTATTTGTTAGATAGATGAATGACTTGCTTGCATCCTTGTGCAGTGATTTTCAAGAGCCAGTGTATGGATCACTGATGATCTTGAAGATATTTTCACTAGACAAGTGCAAATGAGGAAAATAAGGACTCTGAGTTTTCTAAAAAGCCAATCATATTTCATTTCAAAGACTTGTTACTTCACCTTACAAATTACTTACCAATTCCAAAGGGAAAAACAGTGTAACATAACAGTAGAGAAACATAGTCGTCACCATACTAACTGTGTGATCAAAGTTAACATCTCTCAACATAGGACAAACCAATGTCATGTGCTTCTTGCTGTGATATACTGAGAAAGGACACATTATTGCTGTGGTATTCTTGGCAGAAATGCATTACTTGAATATACTCATGAGGAAACATCAGACAAATACCAACTGAGGGACATTCTACATAAAAACTAGCCAGTACTTAAAAAAAAAAAAAATCAATGTCATGAAAGACAAAGAAAGGCTGAGGAGCTGTTCCAGTTTGAAGGAGACTGAAGATACATGACAACTAAGTGCAACATGTGATCCTGGGCTGGATCCTGGACCAGAGAAAACAACAGCTCTTAGAAGAAGAAGGAGGAGGAGGAGGAGGAGGATGTTTTTCCTGGTAGAAATGTTTTTCCTGGTAGAAAAAATATCCTAAAATGTGAGAAGCACTATTTTAGTGTGTATCGCTGAAAGAACGGACTCCTGCCTTCATACAGAGGCAGGACACACTGTGTCCTCAGTCACGAGCCAAGACGAGCTCTGTGGAGGCTTCATGGGGCATGAGAGACCTGCACACACACATCTTCTTGGGCACTCATCCACGGTACACATCCTGAGTGTCTCTGGAAAGCAAAGTCCAGCCTCTCTTGGCATGCCACTGGCTGTCTAGCCTAAGGTGTGATGGGATGCTCCAGAGCTGACCAAAGGGACAGAGTTAACATTATTGGCTCTTTCTCAAGAAAGCAAGGACAGAGTGAGAAAATCATGGCAAGTTACAAAGGCAGGCTCTTAATTAAGCCCTCAGCCCCATGGAGCTTGGGCCTTGATGGAAGGGGTAGGATTTAGCTAAGCCAGGGGAGAGGGTGATTATCTTCCCTTAATACACTCAGTAGGTGCTCAGAAAGTGGATATGTTTTCATCATCAACTTCAGGAAACAGAGGCAGTTGAGACTCTGGATCAAACCAGCCCTCGCTTCCTTTACCAATTCTTGGTGGGAATGTTTAGCTGACCAAAGAGCATCCCTGGCTGTGCTGGGAGGGTAGGCAAGCTCTCCTCCACTTCCATCATCCCAGGACGTCCTTGGAGGATGCAGGACCCTCAATGGCAGGTGAGATTAAGAAACAGGGCTCCAAATTGTCATTATATACAGATGACATGATACTATACATAGAAAACTTTAAAGACTACACATAAAAACTACTAGAACTGATAAATGAATTCAGCAAGGTAGCAGGATACAAGATGAACATACAGAAATCTGTTGCATTTCTTTACACTAGCAATGAAATATCAGAAAGGGAATGCAAACAATCCCTTTTAAAATCACAGGAAAAAAATAAAATACTTAGGAATAAACCTCACCAAGGAGGAGAAAGACTTATATGCTGAGAACTACAAAACATTAATAAAGGAAATTGAAGATGATTCAAAGAAATGGGAAGTTATCCCATGCTCTTGGATTGGAAGAATTAATATTGTTAAAATGGCCATACTACCCAAAGCAATTTAATGCGATCCCTATTAAATTACCCATGACATTTTTCACAGAACTAGAATGAATAATTCTAAAATTTATATGGACTCAAAAAAGACCCAGAATTGCCAAAGCAATCCTTAGGAAAAAGAACAAAGCAGGAGGCATAACCCTCTCAGACTTCAGACAATACTACAAAGCTACAGTAATAAAAACAGCATGGTATTGGCACAAAAACAGACATATGGCTCAATGGAACAGAATAGAGAGCCCAGAAATAAACCCACACACCTATGGACTATGAATCTTGGACAAAGGAGGCAAGAATATACAATGGGGAAAAGAAAGCCTCTTCAGAAAGTGGTGTTGGAAAAGTTGAACAGCCACATGTAAATCAATGTGTTAGAACACACCTTCACACTATACACAAAAATAAATTCAGAATGGCTTAAAGACTTAAATATAAGACATGACACCATAAAACTCCTAGAAGAGAACAAAGGCAGAACATTCTCTGACATAAATCATACCAATCTTTTCTTAAGTCAATCTCCCAAGGCAATAGAAATAAAAGCAAAAATAAACAAATGGGACCTAATGAAACTTACAAGCTTCTACAGCAAAGGAAACCATAAACAAAACGAAAAGACAACCTATGGACTAGGAGAAAATATTTGCAAATGATGCGACCGACAAAGGCTTAACTTCCAAAATATACAAACAGCTCATATAACTCAATAACAGAAAAACAACCCAATCTAAAAATGGGTAGAAGACCTAAATAGACATTTCTCCAAAGAAGACATACAGATGGCCAATAGGTACATGAAAAGATGCTCACATCACTAATTATTAGAGAAATGCAAATCAAAACTACAATGAGGTACCACCTCACACCGGTCAGAGTTGCTGTTATTAAAAAGTCTACAAATAATAAATGTTGGAGAGGGTGTGGACAAAAGGTAACCCTCTTAACTGCTTTTGGGAATGAAAATTGGTGCAGCCATTATGGAAAACAGTATGGAGATTCCTCAAAAAACTAAAAATAGGTTTGCCGTATGATCCAGCAATCCCACTCCTGGGCATAGTCCCAGACAAAACTATAATTTGAAAAGATACATGCACCCCTATGTTCATAGTAGCACGATTTACAATAGCCAAGACATGGAAACAACCTAAATGTCCATCGACAGATGAATGGATAAAGAAGATGTGGTATATGTATATACAATGGAATATTACTCAGCCATAAAAAAGAATGAAATAATGCCATTTGCAGGAACATGGATGGACCTAGAGATTGTCATACGAAGTGAAGTAAGTCAGGAAGAGAAAGACAAAGACCATATGATATCACTTATATGTGGAATCCAAAATACGACACAAATGAACATATCTACAAAACAAAAACAGACTCACAGACATAGAGAACAGACTAGTGGTTGCTAAGGGGGACAGAGGCTGGGGGAGGGAAGGACTGGGAGTTTGGGATTAGCAGATGCAAACTAGTATGTATAGGATGGATAAACAACAAGGTCCTACTGTATAGCAAGGAAACTATATTCCATATCCTGTGATAAACCATAATGGAAAAGAATGTGAAAAAGACTATATATATATGTATAACTGAGTCACTTTGCTGTACGGCAGAAATTAACACAACATTGTAAATCAACTATACTTCAATAAAATTTTAAAAAATGAAAAAAGAAACAGGGCTTCAAACCTTTGGACAAAAAAAGCAGGAACCTGAATCTGCTCTGTGGACCCCAGCAGGCCTGCTGGACAAGAAGAATGGATTCAGCCAGACCTCCAGATGCCACTGATAACTCTGTGAGCACAAGTGAGGACACAGCTGCGAATGGGGCCCAGGCCAGGACAGGAGCTGGAGGCTCACCTGGGGACACCAGTGGGTCACACAAATTCCATCAGGCTGGGTCAGAAGTTCCTGTGCTGAACTGGGACACTGATTCCAGATTCAAGGGAGGTGTGGCGGAAGCCTGAGTCAGAACCTTGATGACAGCTGGGGGAGGGCATGGTTTGGGGCACATGTTAAGGATGGAGATTAGTGAGGTGGGGGAATAGGGAGCCAGAAATAGCCACAGAGTTGTGAAGACTGGGAAACAGGGATGAGAATGGGGATGGGAGTTGACTACCTACTAGGGTTATTGCTAAAGCTTCTGAGTGAGCTTGAGCTGTGATGAGGGTCAGGGGTGGGGCTGAGGAAAGATCTGGGGGAGACTGGGTCACTGGGGAAGACAAGGTGATGGGAGGGAGGAGGAGGGCAGGGCAGGAGGACAAAGACCAAGAGGGCAAACCCCAGGTCCGTACAGATGGACACTCAACAGGTGAGGGTGTCAGAGCCAGGAGAGTTCATGACTAGCCCCCAAATAGAGGTCTGCGGGACAGAGGGGCAGGGCAGAGGAGGGTGGGGTGCGGACATGGGGAGAGGTCAAGAACTCCTGACCTCCTCGGTGGGTTGGAGGGCTGGTCTGAGACCTGCTCGGAAGAAGGCTTGGCTCTCGTCACCAGCTGAGCTCACTGAAGCTGTTGACCCTAGTTAACACACTGCTGTCCAATCCAAGCAACATCGGAGCGTCGTCTTAAAACTCGGGTCTAAAACATTCTGTTCCGACCTGGCAGAGCGCAGGCCCCAGGGGCGGCCCCGGGCGGCCACCCAGCCGGCGGCCCCGCCCCTCGCGGCCTCCGGGTCCAAGCGGGCGCCCAGTCTCCGCCTAGTCGGTGGCGACGGAACAGGCAGTGCGAGATCCGCTTTGGAGCTTCAGGCACGTTCCCGCCGGCTCAGCGCCAGAAGGCGGCGCTGCGAGCGGACAGAGCGGAAACCTTGACCCTGGCCCGTCCCCGGGGGAGAGCGCGCGGGGCCGGGGAACGTGTCCCGGCTCACTCTCCGGTTCTCATGGTGGGGAGTCTGGGCGGCTGGCGGGCGTGAGGCCAGAGTCATGAGTAAGGGGCCGCAGCGCAGAAGGCTCGCGGAGCGCACAGGGTCCTGTCACCCGCCCGGGTTATGGGCCCCTGTGGCCAGATCCCGGAGGGGGACCTGGAGCTGCGCGGCGCACGGGAGTCACACCAGGCCGCGGCGGGGCGCGACAGCTGGGAGGTTGCTCGGTGCTCCCTGCCCAGCGCCTCCCACCAGCCTGAAGCTATGTAGGAGGGAGTAATTTGTACTCCAAAGAGGGGTTTTGCTGGTCCACTGGCGAGGCAGAACCGGTGCCTGCTGTAGCCACATCCCCACCGCCTGCGCGCCCACCTGGAGGTGCAAAGACACCCTGATTGTTACAGAAACATTTGTGTTGGAGCACTAACCCGAGCCCACAGCGCGGAGTGAGGCAGGTTCTTCCGCCAGGCGTGTACACACGCGTAACACGGCATAAAATGTGTCGTTTTTTTAAGCGCGTTACCTGAACCCAGGACTGTGCAAGGCGCATGGGTAACCCAGATTTGGATGTTTGCAGCCTATCTTTCCTCCCTGTGTCGCTCTTGAAGCAGGACTTAGCAATTCCTCTCACCCCTCTCCAAAAAAATCCACTTACACAAGAGCTTTAGTAAATCTTGTAGGGTTTTTTTTGACGGCTTACAGGGGAGACCAAGGAAAGAGGGGATTTTATACATATAGCACAGGGTGCAGCATTTCATTCCGTTAGACATCTCTTCCCTTAGTTGCCTTTTTGGCTGTTCCTCATCCACCCTTTCTCTGAGAGGCCTCTGAATCTTGCCCAACCCCAGGCACTCCCTCCAAGACCTTCCTCTGGGCTTCTGCATCTCTCCCCCTTCCTCAGGCAGAGAATAGCTGGGTAATGCCTTCCTTAACTGCTCATGGGAACACATGCTTTCAACAACACCAGACAACCTGCTCAAACAAGACCCTCTCATCACCAGCATTCACGCTCTGCAGAGATCAGCAACGGTTTTTATTTCTGAAACACATATCTTCTCTCATCCAGTTGTTCCAAAAATCCACATGGGGTTGTTCCCATTCTACAGATAAGGAAACCGAGGCTTAGAAAGATTAAATAACTTCCTCAATAGCATATGTAATAAAAGCTGAACCAGGACTTCCCTGGTGGCACAGTGGTTAAGAATCTGCCTGCCAATGCAGGAGACACAGCTCAGAAATCTGTACATATTCATCTTTTGTGTTTGGGGCAGTTTAAGGCTCAATTGGGAAAAGAAAAGAGTAAAATGTATATTATTTTCTGAACCCTCAGAGGGAAGCTGACCTGACCTTAGATGCCACACTCATTTCTGAAGGATCTGGGGGCACGCTGATGCAATATTTGAGATAATGTAAGTGAAAATACTTTGCAAATTAAAAAATAAAATGTAACCATGAAGTTCTATTCACATACTGTCCATGATTTCAGCAGCAGTATCTTCATCTGATACCATGGGACTCTCAAAATCAGTGTTAATGCTATGATGTAAACTTAGGTTAAGTCATATTCCCCTAAGACCTTGTGTTAAAATTCAGGTTTTTCTTTCCCTCACTGATTTTCATTTTGAATAATTTCTTACTGAAGTTTAAAATTCTGTTAGGAAGAATAATATTAAGACGAGCTAACACACAGTACTGACCCTGTGCCAGGCACTGTTCTAAGTGCTTTATACATAGTAACTCATTTAATGCTCATAACAACCCTATAAGGTAAGAGGTACTACTCCTGCTTTACAGAGCAGGAAGCTGAGGCACACACAGGTTACTCACCCAGAAACATACAACCAGTAAGTGGCAGAGCTCCTATCCCCGGTGTCAAGCACCATCCTGCTCTTTGTGGCAGAATGCCCTCTCCTCCTTTCTGCATCCAGCCCATCTGCAGATACTGTTCTCCTTTGGTACAAAACCAGACCCCAGAGGGAGCTCAATGGTCTTTCAACTCCTAAAGCACGTTGTCACTTCCACTCATCTGGCTCTTTTCTTATGCTGCCTCGTTTTGTTAGGTATGTCTACATATATATTTGTCAGCTCTCCCCACCTAGTTCTGAGGACCAAAAAAAGGCTCTAAAACGTCTTTACATCTCCCCTCCATGCCTATGACATCAAGCACAGTGCCTTCATAGTAGATGCTTAAGAAATTCATTCATCTGGTCTACACAAATTTGAGTGTCTACTCAAATTTGACAGAAATATGACAAACTCTGTAAGGCAGTGGAGATTGATAGGTAAGAAGACTTGGTTCCAGTTGTTGATTGATTACTACTTTCTCAAGCACAGTGTGTACTTAAAAATGAATACAATAGTTTATTCTCAACTCTGTTCAACCTGTGATCAAGATGTAGGTGGGGGGGGCTTCCCTGGTGGCACAGTGGTTAAGAATCCGCCTGCCAACGCAGGGGATACGGGTTCGAGCCCTGGTCCGGGAAGATCCCACATGCCACGGAGCAGCTAAGCCTGTGCACCACAACTACAGACCCTGCGCTCTAGGGCCCGCGAGCCACAACTACTGAGACCACGCGCCTAGAGCCCATGCTCCGCAATAAAGAGAAGCCACCACAATGAGAAGCCCGCGCGCCACAACGAAGAGTAGCCCTCTCTCACCGCAATTAGAGAAAAGCCCAAGTGCAGCCACAAAGACCCAGCACAGCCAAAAATAAATAAATAAATAAATTTATTTTTTAAAAAGCTGAACCAGCCTTCAAACCAAGGCCGTCAAGCTCCTTCTCCTGTCACAAGCAGCCTCTTAGAGGGGCAGTTTGAATAGCTACATCTGATGTGATGTCTTTTGGTGCATCTATGAGTATTTGTCATGGAATTCTTGCATGTGTGATGTCCCTTGCATCATTCTGTGGTTCTTTGATATGTGGACTTGAAGCAACATTTCTCAGATATAGAAATTACATCAGAAAGTTAAACTGGGTGACTTAACTATCTGTATTTATATTATTACTCAAATACAAATGTAGCTGAGATACACGGCCCCATTTAATCCTCACAACTCCCTACAAGGTTGGGACGGTGGTAAAATGATTCCACCTCCTCCAGTGTGAATTCCTCTATAGAAAATTCTGTTGCCTCCAAATTTAACAGTCTCTTCTGGTGCTAAGGATGAATACCTGAATGAACGTGATGTCCTATACAGTAGCTATTATCCACATTTGGCTGTCGAGCCCTTGAAACATGGCTAGTGTGACTGATAAACCACATTTTAAATTTCATTTTATTATATTTAATTTACAGTTAAAAACTGATACTTGATACAACTCTTGGAGAAATTTTAAGCCTCTTTGGAGCAACTTAGATATGTGAATCTGCTTTTTCAACTGTACCTTTTATAAAATCTACATACAGATTAAGTATTTGTGATGAAAATTTAGTATCCAAATTGAGATGTGATGGCAAAATACACACAGGATTTTGAAGACTTATGAAAAAAGCATGTAAATAGCTCATTAATAAGTTGATGTTGATTACATATTGAAATGAAAATGTTTTGGATATATTGGGTTAAATAAAATATATTAATAAAGTAAAAAAAATTCTGACATATAGTACTTTAAAATAAAATGTCTTTCCCACAATGCCACAGATATCAGATTAATTATTAATACTATATATAAATGCTACATGTATATACTACTATAAATACTATATAAATACTTATATGGTAATATCCATGTGCCAAACATTGCTCTAAACACTTTACATATTCACTCATTTAATAATTACAACAACCCTGTAAGGTAGGTCCTATTATTTTTCCAAAGATATTTTTAACTTGAAGTTTAATTGACATAAAATACAACACACAAAATTTAAAGTACAATTATATGATTTTTGACTAATGTATATACTCAGGTAACCTTCACCTCAATCAAGATATAGAACATTTCCATCACTCCAGAAAGTTCCCTCTGCCCTTCTCAGTCTTTACCATCCAAAGAAACCACTGTTCTGATTCCTTAGACCATAGATCCACTTTGCTTTTTCTAGAAACTTCCTATAAATGGAATCATAGAGTCTGGCTTATTTAGTATAATCCTTTTGAGATTCGCTCATGCTGAACCATGTATCAGTAGTTGTTCCTTTTATTGCTGAGTAGTATTCTATTGCATGAATACATTACAATGTGTTTCCAGTTTACTCGCTGATGGACATTCGAGTTGTTTCTAGTCTTTGGCTATTGTGAATTAAGCTGCTATGAACATTTGTAGACAAGTGTTTCAGTGAACGCAGATTTTAGTTTCTCTTGGGTAAATACTTAGGAGTTGAATAGAGTAAGTGTATATTTAACTTTATAGGAAACTACCCAATAGTTTTCTAAAGGTTGTAAAGTTTGATATTACTATAAAAAAACAGGAAACTGGGTCCCAGCCAGATTAATTAATTGACCCCAAATAGCTTGCCCGAGCATATGTGTTCTAGAGTTTCTCTAGTGGGAAATGAATTAGAAAAAGGGAACCCTGGGGCTGGGAAAAGAAAAGGTTGTGAAGTGGGAGGGAAGAGGGTGCTAAAACCTGGGGATCCAGCCCTGAGCGCCCTCTTTCTGCCCTGGCGGAGGGGCCATGTGCGGCCAGGGGACTGGGTTGTCCAGGCTGAGCCCTGAGGATCCAGCCTGGGGGGTGGCAGATGACATCCTTCTCACCACACTTCTCTGCCCCCCTGGCTCGCTACTGCTCGCCCAGACTCCCCCACCAGCAAGCAGCGGGCGGGCAGGGCTGTAAGCTGCCCTTTACACCCGGACTCCGGAGACGCACGAGGCTAGGACGCTTTGCCTAGAACGATTCTCTGCGGATCCTGAGGGCGGGACCCACTCCCTCCACCAAAGGTAGAGGGCGGGTTTCCACCTCTTGGAGGGGATCCGGGAGCCCCCTCCGCCCGTGGCGGGAGTATTTCAGACTTGGCTGCCTCTGCCGCCGCCAAACCCAGCGGTCAGCACAGCACTTGCTGGACTCTTCATGACTTTTTCTCTTTGCTCTACTAAGTGATTTTTCAGGAAGCAGCTCACACGGAGGAGTGAGATCACATTTATATCGTAAAATCAAACATCTCATCTGAATTATCTTTTGGCTGGAAAGACACCAACTTGCAGATTCTAACAATAGAGTTGTCGACATTGAAACAGGAGCGGAGGAAATAGATTTTTTATTATAGCGAGGAAATAGATTTTTAAATGTTGGCATTTGATATAGACAGCCATTTGAACCAGAAAATACCATCCAACATACAATAGGTAATTGAACAGAAAGCAAACACATTTTCATCAGTGAGATGGAGACTGCCCTTATTTTCAACCTGAAGATATACACTGAGGAGGCCAAATTTACCGGGCAACTTTCTACGTCACTTGTCCTTTCACTCTAATATTTTGATTTACTTGAAAGGAAGAAGTGGAAACGCATAACAGGTGCTCATGATGAAAAAAGATGAAAGTCAGAGGCCTAATCAATGGACAAGTTGTCCTCAGACCCCAGACGGGTGCCTAGGTTAGACCCTGTAGAGGCTCCAGAAGAGGCGAGGGCCGTGGGTTTCACTGGGGAGACAAGATTTGAGCAGAAGAAGTGATCAGTGAGCCATACAAGACGGTCTGTACCACACAGTTATGTCACTAGTCATGAAAATTCACATTTTCCTTAGACCATCATCATCCCACCAAAGCTGAATTAAAAGTTCACTGAGATCTTGTTACTTCTAAAAATTTAACTTATTGCATAGACAATACATTAACAAGGCTAAAACATCAGGAGAAATTTGAAACATTTTCACAAAAGTCTCCCTTCTAGGGCATCTCTTAGCCACCGGTTCCCATCTGTTCTCCTCCATTGTTATTAGCCTGAGTTTCTTTATGTGCCAATGAGCACATAGGAATAATCTCTCTTTTACACAGTGTAGCATACAGTTCACACTGGTCTGCATCTTGCTTTTCCCCCTTAATATATAGGTTGAGGATCTTTCTGTATCAGCTCACAGAGAGCTTCCTCATTCAAAAAATGTTTTTTCATAATATGAGAGTGTTTCACTGTATGAATGAGCCATAAATTAATTATCCAGTCCTCTTATCTATGAACATTTAAGTTGTTTCCAACATTTTTGCTATTACAAACAATAATGCAATGAATAACCTAGTATACATGTCACTATGCACATAAGTTATATCTCTAAGGTAAATTCCTAGAAGTAGAATTGCTGGGTGGAAAGTTAAATGCATTTTCAGTTTTGAGAGATATTGTCAAGTTGCTCTCTGCAGAGGTTGTCCCACATTATCCTCCTAATTTTCTCCACACCCTCACCTACAGCGTGTGTTATCATAAGTTTAAAAGTCTTAGTGAAATATGTTTTCAGTGTAGTTTTAATTTACACTTATTTGATGAATGAGATTGTACATCTTTTCATACATTTAAGGCCCACTGTATTTCTTTTCTCTGTGTGGTCTTTTATATTCTTTGCTCATGTTTCTATTGGGTTATTAGTGGGGTTTTGTTTTTGTTTTATTTCTAAGAGTTCTTTATATAAGAGTTCTTTGTTGCATTTTGCAACAATGCAAGTTGCAAAAATTTCCCCAAATTTTACATTGTTTTATGACTTTGCTTATAGTATTTTTGTCATGTGGGGATATTTTCTTTTCAATGTGGTTAAATATACCAATCTTTTTGGTGTGTGTGGCTGCTGGAATTTAGTTATAGATAAAAATATTTTCCCACTTTAAGACAGGAGCTTATTAAAACAGCTCAACATATTATATTTTTATAAGACTATTTACAACAAGGCATTTATTACGTAAAATTGATCCCCTCCCCTGCCCCACATTAGTACATTAGATAAATAAGAATGATATGATCAAAAGTGACTACTATTTAAAATAGAAAATGTCTGTATTCAGATATTTTTAGACATTTTTATTTATTATAGTCTAGTCATATATAGAACAGAAATTTAGTACCTTAACTAATTGTCACATTCAGAGCTAGAGAGCAGATTCAAAACTAGAGACAATGAGAAGACCTTAATTTAGGGTACATTTTCAAAAAAATAATAATAAATTAAATTTTAAAAATAAGTAAAAAGGGAATTCCCTGGTGGTCCAGTGGTTAGGACTGTGCGCTTTCACTGCTGAGGGCCCAGATTCAGTCCCTGGTTGGGGAACTAAGATCTCACAAGCCACACAGCCTGGCCCAAAAAATAAAACTAAAAATTAAAAAAATTTTTTTAGTTAAAAAATAGGGTACATTTTCACATCAAAGAAAGAGTGTCCATGAAGGGGATTGCTGCCTATAATATATACAAAAGTATTAAAATAAATATTTTAGAACAGAATACTCAGGTAAGGCACAGTCATAGCAAACTCTGGATCCACCTTAATCCATCAAAAATCAATATCTACTTAGCAGGGGCCTGCCGTGGCAAGGCACTGCCAGGCCCTGTGGGGAATATAAAGAGATTGAGACGCATTGTTCATGTTTACCCTTCAAAGTTTCACATTATTTTTCACATATGTATATGATCATTTAGGTATTAAGGCATCTTTCTAAGGTATTTAGCTGGCAAGTCATCCAGAAACTTTGGCCAAAAGAGAACAAACATGAGTAACCATGTGATTTTTGTTACTAAAATTAAAAAAAGAAAACAGTTGACATTTCACTTCTTCTTTATCAACTTGAAGGGCCACAAGAAGGAGACCAGACTGCTGCCTCCCTCACATTGATTTATCT
This sequence comes from Stenella coeruleoalba, assembly GCF_951394435.1. Lineage (NCBI taxonomy): Eukaryota > Metazoa > Chordata > Mammalia > Artiodactyla > Delphinidae > Stenella > Stenella coeruleoalba. The sequence continues at coordinate 83,536,917 of NC_137147.1, read as the reverse complement.
TGCCCTCTCTCTGTATCTGCCCCCCACAATGGAGTGAAGAGAGGTGAAGGTTGGTCATCTTGCCACTCTCTATGGCCAACTCTTTCCATCCTAGGGGTACAGTTTTATGACCATTGCCTTTCATGCAATAGTGTAGTATCCCTATAAAACATAAATGATTACACAGTCTTTTATTATTTCTATTATTTTATGCCATGCATTTTAAGTGTTATTTAATGTGTTTTGTGGGCAGTGATAATGGGTAAAGATTTGTGAAGTCTGAAAATACATCTAGATTATTTTGCATGCATTTTTGCAGCCTTATGGAAATAATTACCATTTAGAAGATAGCAGAGATAGAGAGCTATAGACCAGACTTCATGCTCCTCTTTCATAGTGTAATATATTTCTAGAAAGGGGCTTCCCATCCTGGATCTGTATTTCCAGCTCCCCTTATGGGAGGGACCACGTGCTAAATTTGCATTGGTAGAATATGAACAGAAGTCATTTTATACCATTTTCAGGCCAGGTTTAAGAAATGTGGGTGCCTTCTCCAAGTTCTTTCTTTGCTGATTGGCTGCAGGGAGTGACAAGGCCCTGGGAGATGGCAGAGCCACGTGAGGGAAGGAATCACCAGAGGAAAGACAGGTACCCACTGAGCAGGAACGTTAACACCAGACTGTTTTATGAGGAAGAAATAAACTTCTGTTGTGTTAAACCTCTGAGATGTTGGGATTTATGTGTTACAGCAGCTAGTGTTACCCTAAATAAAACAAAAATCCTTTCATTATAAGTTGCGTTTTTTTTGTAATATAACTCCAGTATGGAATGTAGATCACTCCTCTATTTCGGCTATGTAAGTTTGGTCCCTCTGTCCTTATGGAGGTTATAATTTAGTTGACTGTTCTGTCTTTAGCCATGTTCTCATTTAGTGACCTCAATGAACAATACAGGGTCTAAAAAGAAATTTGCAGACAGACGCAAAGCTGAAAGGGATAGCATGATGTTCAATGAAAGAATCAAGATCAAAAAGTTATCTAGATTGATCAAAAGGAACAAGATGAAATTTAGGCATGCATTAAAATGATATACTTTCATAGACAGTGGTTTGAAACAGTTGTAATGATTCAGACATTATTATGAATTGGGATAGGGAACATTTGATAAGTAATGGAAGAAAAAAGGGATCATTTCTATCATGTGTAAGGAAAAAGCAGCTCTTGTGAGATGCAGCTTACTCTCCAGTTACCTGAATAAAAAATCTGGGGCAGAATGTTTTAAATTGTCATCTATATACTTTAAGTGTATATGGCTCAGACATAGAGACTTCCCTCCACTTGGAAGACCTTGTTTACTTGAAAAACAACAATAAAACACACATCAGAAAGACTGGGTTCAAAAGATTCAAACCTACAGTTTTTAAAATTCATTAGAACTCACGTTTGTAGAAAGAGGAGAACTCATTCTAAGTCAGACTCTGTCTAGGTGTCTAGGGGAAATGGAATAGAGTTCTGTGTGAAATTACCATAACAATAATCACTCATCTTTATAGTACCCCAGAGCAGGGATCCCCAGCCCTTGGGGACTGGTACCAGTCCGAGGCCTGTTAGGAACCAGGCCCCACAGCAGGAGCGAAGCTTCATCTGCCGCTCCCCATTGCTCGCGTTACCGCCTGAACCATTCCCCCCATGCCCGCCTCCCAATCCGTGGAAAAATTGTCTTCCACAAAACCAGCCCCTGGTGCCAAAAATGTTGGGGACCGCTGCTCTAGAGCAGTTCTGTCCAGTAGAAATATAATGTGAGTCACATACGTAATTTTAATTTTTTTAGCAGCCACATTGAAAAAGTAATAGAAACAGGTGAAATTAATTTTAGTGTTAGCTCTTATTTAACTGGTCATTTCCACATATATTCCACATACAAAATTATTAATGAGCTATTTTGCATTCTTTTTTTCAGACAAAGTATTCAAAATCCAGTGTATATGTTACACTAGCAGCACATCTCAGTTCAGACCAGCCACATTCCAAGAGTTAGTAGCCCCGTGTGGCTAGTCGCTCCTGTATTAGCACAGTTCTGAAGAGTTCATTGTCTTGTTTAATCTTCACAGAAAGCCTCCACCATAGGTATTATTATTCACATTTTACAGATAATAAAACTTTTACAGGAGTGAAGTAATTACCCCAAGACACCCAGCCATAAGGGAAGATTCACTTTCTGATGCGCAGCGTATCTCAGGGTTAAGTGGGCCAGTGTGAAGTCAAACAGAACTCCGGCTTCAAATCCTGGCTCTGACATTTTCTTAGCTGTGTTACCTCAGGCACATTTCTTTCAACATGTGATTTCATTAATCGAAACCTGGTGATAATAAGAACCCTCATAGGCTATTGTGGGATTAAATGAGATAATGCCTGCAAGGTCCTCAGCACAGCACCCACCATAGCAAGTGCTCCCTGGATGTTAATGGTTATCACCTTGACAACAAGCCCATTGCTCCTCCCACCTTCCCACACTGCTTCCCGGGAGCCTCATCTCCATTCACCCAGGGTTCATTCTCCATGTGTGCCTTTTACCAGGAACCAGGGAACCGAATGTTGGTTCTGACTCCAAGACCAGACTCATCCCAATACATCACAGCTGCTTTGTTGTCGTTTTTTTGGTCAAACATATTGTTGTCATCTTCCAACAGCACAGGGTGTGATGACTTGACAAACCACAAAGTAAATCCGGAAATGTTGAAAGGCAGCCACGGAGTCTCATTCTGAGACCCCTCCAAAGCAACCCCTCACAACGGCGGGCATTGTAGGAATACCTGTCACTTGGTTCTGGGACTGTTCCACCCCTCTTCATGCCCTTTGCAATCTGCACAGCTGAAGGGAGGAGATAGAATGTCTCTAGGCAGGAGCTGGGGCGTTCTCACAGCCTCCTCCCTGCCTGGCACCAGTATCCCCACTTATCTGTAGTGTCGTAACATGACCCCTTCCCCCAGAGCCAGGTTGAACTTCCCGCAAGCCAGTAACAGAGTGTTTTTTACCACCCTGAACGAAATACTTTAATAAAATATGGGGTTGGAGTATTGAACCCACAAATAGTAATATGGTGGCGCTCACACATGCAATGCACGCTGGTTAGTGACTGCCCCCCAAAGTGCTTTCTTTGCCGTCGTAGAGCAATGGTTTCACCGAAGACAGGCTCTCAAAAGATTGACACATAATGAAGTGAATCTTAGTTCATTCACTCATTCAACAGATATTTATTGAGCCCCTACCACGGACCAGGTGTCGTGCAGGGTGCTGGGGACGCGATGGTGGGCAAAAAAGACAGAATTACCGCCTTCAATGAACTTATCTTCTAGAGGGGGATGTAGATAGAAATCAAATATAGAATTACAAACTGTAGTAAGAGCTGGAGGAGAGGGAGCAAACCGCAGAGAGATCTGATCTGGTCTGCAGGTCAGAGGAGGCTGCCCTGAGAAAGTAAGGACTGAGCTGAGGAGGCTTAGACTGTGTGAGAGCCTGAGGGGATAGGGGAGGTATATTGGCAGAGGGGAAAGTGTAGCAAGGATTATGCTGGGGTCATCTCAGGTCTAGGATAATGGAGCTGGCTATCAAGAACCTCTTTTATATATATATATAGTTGTTTTTGTTTTTGTTTTGCAGTACGCGGGCCTCTCACTGCTGTGGCCTCTCCCGTTGCGGAGCACAGGCTCCGGATGCGCAGGCTCAGCGGCCATGGCTCACGGGCCCAGCCGCTCCGCGGCACGTGGGATCCTCCCGGACCGGGGCACGAACCCGCATCCCCTGCATTGGCAGGCAGACTCCCAACCACTGCACCACCAGGGAAGCCCAAGAACCTCTTTTATACAAAGGCCCACTGTGTATCCTGCGGAAATGGCAGAGGGATTTGGGGGTTCAAGGTTGGACTCCGGAGGTTCCAAAATCATCTCTCCTATGGAATTCCCTGGTGGTTCAGTGGTTAGGACTCCACATTTCCACTGCAGGGGGCCGGGGTTCGATCCCTGGTTCAGAAACTAAAGTCCTGCAAGCCACACAGCGTGGCCAAACAAAACAAAACAAAACACAAAATCAACTCTCCTAAATAAGAAAGAGAAAAATGCTGCCCCAAACTTCTGAGAGAAACAAACCGGGTGGGCAGGTATGAGAGGGTTAGGCCACTTGAACACACCATCCCGGGGCACTAGCTGTCCCACTCGGTTCAGGGTTTGCCCAGACGTGAGAAAGCTAAGCGTGGTGACAGTGGAGGAAACATCCTCCCACCCCTGCCTTGATGGCAGCAGCAGTTGAATGTCATGAGGGCCAGGGTGGTGGCCCTGGCTTCTTTTTGTCACCGGGTGGCTGGAGCAATAAGGAAATGGCAGCTACAGAATGTAGTAGGGTGGGAGAGGCAAGCACAGCGGGGGCAGCTTCAGCTGAGCTGAAGAGGGTGGATCAGAGGTGCTGGGATCTCACCCAGTGATGTCAATGTATTGGGAGCTTGTCACGAGAGATCATTGCATTTTTAATGCCTATGACTGACCTCCAGGTTGTCAGGTTGTGAGAACATAATGATAAAGCTCAAAAAATGTCCAGACTTGGGAGGTGTGTTCCTCTTCTCCCCCCCTTCTCTCTTTCTCTTCTCTTCTTTTCCCTTCGCTTCTCTTTTCTTCCTCCTTCTCCTTTTTCTTAGGGAAAAACCATGAGTTTTGGACATGTTGAGTTGGAAGTAGCCTTGAGACATCCAAGTAGTGATGTTAATTACCAGCTGGACATGTAACTCTGTAACTTAGAGGGCGAGACCTGGGCTAGAGATCTGTGTGTGAGCTCATTGACATACATGGTATTTGAAACACTGGGCATGAATGCATGGCTGCGGGAGAAAGCAAGAGAGAAACGGGCCCAGGAAAGGTCTTGAAGAGCCTCAACATGCAATGACTGAATGAAGATGAGTCCACAAAGCAGCCAGAGCAGTAGGGTCAGAGAGTGAGGAGGGACACCAGTAGAGGGAGTTGTCCAGAAATCTAAGGGAGGAGTGTGTTTCAGGAAAGAGTGTGGTCCACAGGGTTGAATACTCCTGGGAGGTCAAGAATGGAGCCTGAAGATGCCCACTGGATCTAGTGAGTCAGAGGTCATTGGTGATCTTGGGGAAAGATGTTTCTATGGAGTTATGGGGGCTGGAGTTTAGGAATAAATAGGAAGTCCGGAAATGGAGACAACAGGTGTAAACAACTCTTTCTAGAAGCTTGATTATTCTGTTAGAGTGTGCAGTTGTGACGTTGAAATCTGTGCATTAGGATTCACTGAAGGAGGTACCATATTTCAGTGGAAAGAGAGTCATCATTTGTCCATGGGAAATCACATACTAACAGAATTGGCGCCCCTCTTAATGAATCTGTGGAGCATCGACTCTGGTGGGATTGCTACATATATCATGACAGCAACAAGACAAATGTTCTTCACTTTGGGTACGCACCTGTAAACCTAAACAGCATGATCTGTACGTGCAGATGGTTTTGTAAACAATTACTGATATAGGGACATTTTTAGCCCATTGATCTACTAGGAACAGGAAGTGACAGGAAAAGAGACTCATCACGGTGACGGATGTGTGCATCAGAATTCCTGACTCACAGCATGCATCAGCACCCAGGTCTCAACACCATTGCCTGTGACACTTCAAACGGCACTGAGGCCACCTTAAAGCCAAGGGGGAGGGTCTGCCATGGCAACACAGGCATGTGGCATTCATTCAACTCTGACAAATGCGAACTGCGAAGGCGAGAGTGTGGGACCAGATTTTTGGAGACTGAAACATTTACTAACACCCACAGCTTTGATGCCCAAAGTCAAAGGCAGAGGATTATTTCAGTCATTTTTGATCGCAGTACTTCAGACATTTTGACCTATTTGAAGACACTGACAACACTCGCTTGGTTCTGAATAGGAATCAGCACTTTTTAAAAATCTGTGTGCATACGCCTCAAATCTCTTAACTCTAATTTCTGACACCCAAAGCGCCCATTTTAGAGGAGGATACTCCTCTTTCTATTTTATCCTTTTTACCTGGAAAGGATTGGATCCTGAAAAGTTGAAATACATGTCAGAAGAAGGGAGAATGTTTGAAACTTTCAAATCAGTGTTCATTAAGGTAAGTATCTTGACGGCACATCATACTGACGGCAGAGACGCCATACACTGAGAGCGTTGGTACTCACTTAAAAATGGCTTCGGGCACATTTGAAATGTACTTATTCATAGACTGTGCATAAATTAAAGGGAAGGGTTTTCAGAAGCAGTTATCTGATGGTGACAGTTATCTATGTTCAGACATCTGGTGCTTGTCTCTCCTCATGCCTGAGCTCCTCGTTGGGTTTAAGAAAGATGCCAAAGCTGCCAAAATCTCTCTTTTGCGCCCAAATTCACTTTAATAAATACTTACGTCTCCATGTCTGCGGGAGGAAGGGAATGAAGCAGGTGGGCTGAGGCAGGACACCAACGTGGGCAGCACCAGAGGAACCTGGGGTCTCCTTATTACCAGGGAGAGAAGGTGACCTCCTGCCTGGGGTGATTTTAGAATGCCTGGCAAGGACCCTCGGTGGGGGAGGGTGTGAACGATGACGGACTGCAACCACAAAACTCCCCCACCTGTAAGTCAGGAATCCCTCTAACAGGAGCTAGAGATAGAATGTAAATGCTTATGGCTCTGCAAGAGATAGTTCAGAGATTTTAATTCACCCTCAGGTGTAAATGGTGCTTCCAGAAATCTGGTCAAGCCTGAAGGAAGGAGCGTGGGAGAAAGACCCAGGCAGTAGGGCAAGGGCCGAGGTGTCCTCCGGGGGCAGGCAGACAGGATCCCCATTTTGGCTTTGGTTCAGGGCTGGGTCTGACTGGGAGGGAGGCGGAGACAGAGAGAAACTGTGAGAGATGGGAGTGGGTTCTTTGTACTCTTGGGAGCAGGGTGGTGGCTTGTCGGATAGTGGGCACGTCAAAAAGATACCACACTTTGGCTGCCTTCTCTGCAAGCCTCGGGCACTTCTTTCACAAGGACGCCTCCAATGTCTTTTCATCACTCCTGACAACTGCCATGTCAACACAGGACCTTAAAATTTGTTGCAGGACACCATTTTCGGGTATGCTCAGAAGGATCAATCCTGTCCACTACCTTCACTTTCTGAGAGAATCAAAGTGATAGTTGGTGGGGATCAAACCAGATTTAGGGGAAGGACCCCACTGAACTCTTCTATCCCTAGTTTAATATTATGGTTTTAGCATTTGCATATATCTTCTTAAATAACATTTAGGATCGTAAGTGTTTGTGTCAGTGTATACACAGACTTACCATTATTAACTTATAACTTTTATTTCTTTCAAAAAACACTTTTTTCTGAGAGGCAATATAACTTAGTGTTTAAGGGAGTAGGTCCTGGAGCCAGACGGCCAGAGTATAAATTCCAGCTCACATATTTGCTAGCCATGTGACCTCGAGCAAGTGACTAAACCTCTCTGTGCCTCACTTTCCTTATCTGCAAATTAGGCATGATAACTGTACCTGCTTCCTGGGGGTGTTATGAAGATGAAGTGAAATCATACATGGAAAGTCAGGCCAATGCCTGGCATGTAGTAGCACCTAATAAATGTCAGCCAGTTTTGTTGGTGGTTTAGGGTTTTGCTTCCTATATCCTTCCAGCTCCTTAAGCCACAGTTCAAGATGTTCCTCTGTCTCCTGTATTTCCTGCAAATTGGCCGCTGGTTATCTCAGGTTTTGTGATGTTCGTGGCTGTTGATGCTGAGTGCCTAGATCCATTAATTCATTGGGGATAGCGAAATGGTGACATTCTATCACTTATTTTTTATTTATTAATTGGGGTACTTTATTTTAAAAATGCTTCCCTTCCGCTAATACTTGGTTACCCAGTGGTAAAAGTCAATAGAAAGGCAAAATAAATGCTTTATTCTTTCTTTTTATTTACCAGTTTTGAAAAGAACAACTATCATTTTCTGAAGATGACTTTTTTTTAATTTATTTTTTTAAAGGTTTTTTTTGATGTGGACCATTTTTAAAGTCTTTATTGAATTTGTTACAACACTGCTTCTGTTTGGCTGCGAGGCATGTGGGATCCTAGCTCCCCGACCAGGGATCCCCCTGCATTGGAAGGCGAAGCCTCAACCATTGGACTGCCAGGGGAGTCCCTAAGTTCACAGCAATATGAACTCAAGTTTGAACGCATTTAAGTTTTAATCAGTTACAATTATTATCCTTTTTGAAGTTAAAATTGTCCCATCTTTGGCTGGTGGGAGGCTGTTTAAGTTGGCTCCTGGGTCTTTTGACATGACTGAAGTAGACTTTGATCACTTCCTTGCTATCCAATAAAACAAGATGTCCAGGCTGATCTTGTATACCTCTTACCCCAGACCTGGAATCAAACATCTCTCCAAGAAACTGTAGTTTCTTTTAGTAGAAAATGGTATTTCAAGACTACAGTCTGGGTACTATAGATGCTCATTGCTCCTAGGTTGGTCACTGTTTCTAGGCCTCTTCAGTTGACAGAGCTAGGATGGATAGATCAATTGACAGATCAATCAATAGACAGATATAAACTATCTCATGAGTTCCTACTGATACTTCAAATTCAGGACTAAAGGGTTTTTTTTTTTTGTTTGCTTTTGTTTTTGTTTTTTGGCCACACAGCTTGCAGGATCTCAGTTCCCTGACCAGCGATTGAACCTGGGTCAAGCAGTGAAAGCCCAGAATCCTAACCACTAGGCCACCAGGGAACTCCCCTGTTTTTTGTTTCTTTAATCTTAGGGGGTTTTATTAGTCATGTATACTTTAGTAAGAATTAGCTAGACCCTTTCCAAATTGACAGATGAGAACAAGTTCTCAAGTAAGCTTAGGCAGAAAAGGGAAATTTAGTATAAGGATACACAGAGCCCGAGGACAGAAATGCAGACAGACCTCAGGAAAGTGGTGAAACCAGGGACAAGAAAGTTATCAGGGATCAGGGCAGCCCTTCTCTATGGGAAGCTTCTTGTTTTTCTTTCATCAGATCTACTTTCTCCACTTCATCATCCACGTGGTTGGTAAAAGGTGTCCAAACACTTCCAGGAGATGGGCATTTTCCTGTGTTACAAACATGGCTACTGGGGGTGGAGACTAGGGAAGGAAAAGGAAGGGCTGTTCCTAGGCAAGAGGGAATCTCAATCACCTGGAGTCCATGTCATGAGGGGTGTGAGTGCATAAAGGCTGTGGGCACAAGGGAAGGTAACCATGCTCGTGAAAAGAATACAGGATGGGGTTTTCACTTAACCTTTTCTGTATCACATCTGTATCTCTTTTCTTCCACTCCAAGAAGCCTGGTTCACAAAGACACAGGGCAGGATAAAATTAGAATATCACATAATTAATAATCTACTTTAGGACTTCCCTGGTGGCACAGTGGTTAAGAATCTGCCTGCCAATGCAGGGGACATGGGTTCGAGCCCTAGTCCAGGAAGATCCCACATGCCGTGGAGCAACTAAGCCCATGCGCCACAACTACTGAGCCTGTGCTCTAGAGCCCGCGAACCACAACTACTGAACCCGCCAGCCACAACTACTGAGCCCACATGCCACAACTACTGAAGCCCGCTTGCCTAGAGCCCATGCTCCACAACAAGAAAAGCCATTGCAGTGAGAAGCCCACGCACCACAACGAAGAGTAGCCCCAGCTTGCTGCAACTAGAGAAAGCCCGTGTGCACCAATGAAGACCAGCACAGCAAAAAATAAATAAATTAATTAATTAATTTAAAAAATATATAATAATCTACTTTATCTCACTTCACACACACAATAGTCTCAGAGTAACATTAATACCACCACTATCAATGTAATTACTAAGAACAGTTAAAACTCAGTTTTCACATATGTTCTCCCCATTCTCCCATTTTTACAGTTGTCTGTAGCTACACTGTATGAGCATATGGCCTTTGTGTCCTATATTTTCTGTTTTAACCCTCACTCAGTCTTAGTTCTATGAGTAGCCCTTTATTTAATGCTCACACCAGTCCTTAGGTTGATGTTTTTCTAGTCATTTTTATTGTCTTAATTGTGAAAATTTAAGAATATCCATCAAAATTGTATTAGTATGGTTCTCCAAAGAAATACAACCAATAGAATGTGTGTGTGTGTGTGTGTGTGTGTGTGTGTGTGTGTGTATTTATTATAAGGAATTGGCTCAGGCAATTATGAAAGCTGAGAAGTCCTAAGATCTGCAGTTGGCAAGCTGAAGACCTAGGGGAGATGATGGTGTAAGTTCCAGTTCAAAGCCAGCAGGCTCAAGTCTCAAGAAAAGCTGATGTTTCCGTTTGAGTCCAAAGGCAGGAAAAGACCAATGTCCCAGCTTAAGGTAGTCAGGCAGGAGGAGCTCCCCCTTACTCTCAGGAGGGTTGGCCATTTTTTCATTCAGACCTTCAACTGATTGGATGTGGCACACCCACATTAGGGAATGTAATCTGCTTTAATCAGTCTACCAATTTAACTGTTAGTCTCATCCCCAAACACCCAGAATAATGTTTGACCAAATAGCTGGGCACAGTGTGGCCCAGGCAAGATGACACACAAAATTACCCATCACAAAAGTAGAGGGCAGGAAGACTTTTTGCTGCCCCTAAAATCAATAAGTCATTCATTCTGCCTGCTAGTTCACAAGGCCAGACCTAGTAATGGTGCTGGTATTATATGAAAGGTTGCCATTTACAGAGCATTACATGTATTATACCATGTAAATCTCCAAAACAAACCATAGTCTACAGATCCAGAAACTCAGGCTTCGAGAACTAAAGCAGTTTACCCAATGTCATACAGACAAGTAATGAAGTGGGGATTTGAATACAGATCTCCTTGATTTCCAACCCTGTGCTCTTACCACTATGCTAGATCTCCTGGAAAGAACACAGGCTTATAAGGATAGAACGCGAAGTTTTTTACTCTGTGGCACACAGTTCAGCTGAGTGATATTTACATGTGTTCCAAGCCTCACAGTCTCTTTAAGTATCCTTGGAAAAAAACAGGTTTAAAATAGTAGATAACTGAGAAAAGAATAAACCTGTCATGACCATTTTTTTTTTGGCCATGCTGTGTGGCTTGTGGGATCTTAGTTCCCCAACCAGGGATTGAACCTAGTCCCTTGGCAGTGAACGTGCCGAGTCCTAACCACTGGACTGCCAGGGAATTCCCATGACCAATTTTTAAATTTGCTTACTACAATTTAAAACTTCAGGAAGCTCATTTCTCCATTTCTAGAGTTCACACAAAATACCAAATAGTGGTATGTGGATTGTAAAAGCTATGATACTTAGAATTAAAGCAAGAGAAAAATAATTTTTGACAAAATATATATATAAAAGAGCATACATAAAATATATGTACAGTTCAAAGAGAAATAAATACTCATGGAGGCATCTTTCTACCTGAATTATATCTACTAATTTCTACTACTTCTGGAAATTAGAAGTAGATGGAAACATTTAGTACATGTGTTTATCTGCAGGAGAGAGTCAAAATTGCAAAGCTGATTTAAGAGCTGGTCTGAACTTCCTAGAGACTTGTCTTTCCCAAAATGGACTCAGAGGAACCCCAGACCTATGAAAAAAGGGATTCTATAGTCAAATAAGTTTGGAAGAGCAGTGCGTATTCCCCTGTCTCCACCTTCCACTCAGATCTACAAGGGACACATTAACATATCAGGAAAAAAAGCCCTGTAGTAATCTTTTAAATCCTGTGTAACACTGGATTTCCCCAACATATTTGACCACCAAAACTTTTCAGGAGGCCTGTTACCACCTGAATGCAACTTGTATTCCCCTGGGGAAATGCCAGCACAGGTGCCCACTGGTGACAGGGGCATGAATGGAAGCTTTCCTGACCAGTGATGCTGATGAGAGCACAGTCTGAATGGTCAAATACCTCTAGACTCCTGAGAAAAGTAGAGGTTCAGGAGTTAGTGGGGAATGGGAACAAAGTCATAGCTACTCTAGTCAAAGAGACGGGCAGAGACGGGAGCTAGCACGAGATGAGCAAATTTGCTTTGCTGCTCCAAGTCAACATTACCTTCAAGTTTGCAACTTAGGTGGTGGTTTCCAGGAAGCCTATGAAAAATAAAGCACAAGATCCTGTTATTTGACTTGTGTTTTAACCGGTAAGAGTCTCTGTCTTAGTTCAGGCTACTGTAACAGAAAACAATAGACCACAGGCTTAAACAACAAACTTTCATTCCTCACAGTTCTGGAGCCTGGGAAGTCCAAGTGCTGGCAGATTTGGTATCTGCTGACGGCCCTTTTCCTGGTTTGCAGATGGCCACCATCTCACTGTGTGCTCACATGGCAGAGAGGGAGAGAGAGAAAACTCTGGTCTCCATCCCATCATGGGGGGCTCCACCCTCATGACCTCACCTAAACCTAATTACCTCCCAAAGGCCCCACTTCCTAATACTATTACATTGGGGATTAGTGCTTCAACACATGAATTTTGAGGGGAGTACAAACATTCAGTCTATAGCAGTCTCATTAGCAATGATTGCATTAGCAATTATTGTACAAAACTTTGTTGTCCCATTATGCAACAAAAACAAAAGCAAAAATAGACAAATGGGACTACAGCAAACTTAAAAACTTCTGTGCAGCAAAGGAAACAATCAGTAGAGTAAAAAGGCAACTTACAGAATGTGAGAAAATATTTGCCAAGCATATATCTGATAAAGGGTTAACATCCAGAATATATAAAGAACTCATACAACTCAACAAACAAACAAACAAAAAAACAAATGACCCTTTAAAATGAGGAAAGGACTTGAATAGATGTTTCTTCAAAGATGATATACAAATGGTCAACAAGCACATGAAAAGATGCTCAACATCACTAATCATCAGAGAAAGCAAGTCAAAACCACTATGAGATATCATCTCACATCCATTAGGATGGCCAATATGAAAAAGGAAACTCACACAAACAAACAGAAAATAACAAGTGTTGGCAGGGACGTGGAAGTACTGGAATGCTTGCACACTGTTGTTGGGATTGTAAAATGGTGCAGCTGCTCTAGGAAACAGTATGGAGGTTCCACAAAAGAATAAAAATAGAACTACCACATGACTCAGCAATCCCACTTCTAGGTATATATCCAAAATAATTTAAAACAGAATCTTGGGACTTCTCTGGTGGTCCAGCGGCTAAGACTCCATGCTCCCAATGCAGGGGGCCTGGGTTCCACCCCTGGTCAGGGAACTAGATCCCACATGCCACAATTAAGAGTTCACACACCGCAACTAAAGATCCTGCATGCCACAACTAAGACCTGACGCAGCCAAATAAATAAAAAAGTAAATATTTTTTAAAAAATCAACAACCCTCCCCAGAATCTTGAAGAGCTATTTGCACACCCACATCCATTTCAGTATTATTCACAATAATCCAAATGTGGAAGCAACCTAAATGTCCACCAACAGATGAATGGATAAACAAAATATGGTATATACATACAATGGAATATTATTCCACCTTACAAAAGAAGGAAATCCTGGCATACGCTACAACACAGACCTACCTTGAGGATATTATGTTATGTAAATAAGCCAACCACAAAAACACAAATGCTGCATGATTCCACTTATATGAGTTATCTAAAGTAGTCAAATTCATAGAAACAGAAAGTAGAATGGTGCTTACCAGGGGCTGGGGGGAAGGGAAACAGGGAGTAGTTTAATCAGCATAGTTTCAGTCATGCAAGATGAAAAAGCTGTAGAGATCTATTTTACAACAATGTGCATTTATTTGACAAGATTGTATTGTACACCTAAAAAATAAGAGGGTAAGTTTATGTTGTTTTTTACCCACACACAAACAAAAAAAAAACGCTTTGTCTAGGAACCTCCTCAGATGCTGCTCTGAGTAATATTCCTCAAGCAGTATCCTCCAGCCAGGCCCCGGGAGACTTATTTTCCAAGCTTCTTCTAGAAAAGGAATGTAAAACTGAGTTTTCTGGGTACTTCAAGAGCCAGAATGATGGAAGAGAAACCATCCTGACCTCAGGGAGTCAGGCAGGGCAGTATGGGGAGCTGTATTTGCAAGTACGGACACGACAGCCCAAGGTACACACTGCTGGGGTGGGGAGGAAGCTGCCCTGAGGAGGGGCAGAGCTGGGGCCAAGAGCCACTCTACAGACTGGTGTGCGGCCTGGAAGCAGAGGAGGGTCACCAGGACAACTGGAAAAGCCCCCGCAGCAGTGGAAAGGCAATGTGAGCAGCTGGGACTCTTAGAGAGGGAGCCTTTAGTTCTGGGAATGACACTGCTAGAATGAATGGGACTCAAGAGTCCAACAAGGGCTACACACCATTTTAAAATGCCAACACTGGTAAATTGCTTGATATTTAATCCTCAAGAGGGTCAAAGTTAATCGCCATTTTTGACTCCTTTGAGACAGACCTTAAAGTTGAACCCTTTGACACTGTAGGTTTTCAAATTTTTAGGTCTTACTACAGGGAAAAAAAAAAGTATATATATATATATACACACACACACACACACACATATATATATATATATATATATATACACACACACACACACACACACACACACACACACACACTTTTTTCTGTAGTATATATATACATATATATTATATATAATTTTTAAACTATGGCACTATAGAAAACATGACTTAAATGCCTTCCAAAGTAGATTGGGAAAGGAGGAATATTTCATGTATACCAGATGCTCAGCCCGGCCTACCCCCTTGACTCCATGACAGGAGGGCACCCCCAACTGCCACCCATGATTAGTGCTTACATCACGAGGAAGCCATATCTTGGGAAAGTCAAACTGTCCAAAGCGCTCACCGGAATAACACCACCCACACACTTCAGTCCTCGCAATATGGGAAAGTGACTTTGAACAAATCAAGGAATCATACACTTGACATTTCTAGAAATTACTAGGTAATTTGCTATTTAATCCTGTATCCGGGAAGCCTTTGAAATAGAGTCACTCTAATGCTTGAGACCCTAACTCAGTTACTCTTCAAAAGAAAAAGGGGTAAGCTAGAGAGGGAAACATGAAGAGTTACCAGTAAGTGCCGGAGCCCAGCATTTCCCACCCTTGAGGAACATACCCCCCTTAAAGGAGAAGAAAAATTGCCCAGCTCTCTGGTGTCCACTTGTTACTCAAGGAAGTACAAAACCTGAAGCTGAGGAGACTTATGCTAATACTTATTATACTGATGTAAAAAACAAAACAAAATTACAAGTTCAAACAAAATCACAACTAAAAACCATTCAAATTAAAGTCATTAATTTTATGTGATAAATGATATTGTGTTGCTACACTGAATTCTGCCCACCTGACTATGGTGCCGACCGCAGGACGCAGGTTCTTTGAGTTCACCTTATTTCCTTCTACCAACTTCCACACCATTTTTTTTCTTTTTTGTTTGTACTATCATCAGGGAACAGTTCTGGTGGAGCTGCTTGCGTCACCTCTGCTGTAAACGCAAACTTGGAAGCTGAGATGACATGGCAGTACTGGATTATAAGGTAGTCATTCAAACCATCAGGAATGTTATATGATAATTCGTGTAGGTTAGCATCAAAGCTGAACATTCAAAATTAGAAGATGTCCCAGAATACATCCTTGTGTCTTAAATATTTTGACAAAAACTCCCAAAGCCTAAACATGAGGCTCTTAACTTTTTTTTTTTTTTGCGTTACGTGGGCCTCTCACTGTTGTGGCCTCTCCCGTTGTGGAGCACAGGCTCCGGACGCGCAGGCTCAGCGGCCATGGCTCACGGGCCCAGCCGCTCCGCGGCATGTGGGATCTTCCCGGACCAGGGCACGAACCTGTGTCCCCTGCATCGGCAGGTGGACTCTCAACCACTGCGCCACCAGGGAAGCCCGAGGCTCTTAACTTTTTTGTACCACCGCTCCCTTTGGTGGTCTGGTGAAGCCTCAGAATAATATTTTGCATAAAAAATGATAGGATTGCAAAGGAAACCAATTATATTGACATTTGGTTATCAACATATTAAAAAATGAAAATGTGGTATTGATATATGCTTCTTTATGAATATATTATTCACAGGATCTAGTGGCAGATCTGGTAACTCATAATTTCTAGGTAGTGATAAATGTAATTGATAGTTTGTGATATCTTCAATAACTGTAAAGTGGTATTAAAAAGTGCTATAGGGCTTCCCTGGTGGCGCAGTGGTTGAGAGTCCGCCTGCCGATGCAGGGGACACAGGTTTGTGCCCTGGTCCGGGAAGATCCCACATGCCACGGAGCAGCTGGGCCCGTGAGCCATGGCCGCTGGGCCTGCGCGTCCGGAGCCTGTGCTCCGCAACGGGAGAGGTCACAACAGTGAGAGGCCCACGTACAGCAAAAAAAAAAAAAAAAAAAAAAAAAAAAAAAAAAAAGTGCTGTATACATTACCAAATGTAAAATAGATAGCTAGTGGGAAGCAACCGCATAGCACAGGGAGATCAGCTCTGTGTTTTGTGACCACCTAGAGGGGTGGGATAGGGAGGGTGGGAGGGAGACACAAGAGGGAGGAGATATGGGGATATATGTATATGTATAGCTGATTCACTTTGTTATAAAGCAGAAACTAACGCACCATTGTAAAGCAATTATACTCCAATAAAGATGTTAAAAACTAAAATAAAGTGAGACCTCTTGGAAAGTTAAAAAAAAAAAGTTGTATTAAAAATATCTGTGGGCTTCCCTGGTGGCACAGTGGTTGAGAGTCCGCCTGCTGATGCAGGGGACACGGGTTCGTGCCCCCGTCCGGGAAGATCCCACATGCCGCGGAGCGGCTGGGCCTGTGAGCCATGGCCACTGACCCTGCGCGTCCGGAGCCTGTGCTCCGCAACGGGAGAGGCCACAACAGTGAGAGGCCCGCGTACCGCAAAAATAAATAAATAAATAAATAAATAAATAAATAAATAAATATATATATATATATATATCTGTGATTTCTATAAATGACAAAGTCACCAATTTTACTAATATTTCATAAAACTATGAATTTATAATATTCTATATATCTCAGAAGAAGTTAGAGAAAATAAAGATGTAACTTTCCCTCAAGTTCTTGAATTCTGTCCACAGACCTCTAAGGGGTCCCAAGGACCCCAGTCAAGGACCCTTGCTCTAAATCTTACCCAAATAAAATGGTTACAATTATGCACACATATTCAAGATTCACTGCAGGCTTAGATGATTAAGGAGCTGCCCGGGTACATGGATTATCCATCTCTCTCCCTTCACAGAGCAACTGGCCAGGACCCAAACCCAGCAGACCTCTGAACCTCTGTGGCACCATACCATGAGAAGCTGGACTGTCCTGGCATGATGATGTTCTTACCTGGATCTTCTCCTTTCACCCTCTTCTCTTTAAAGATTCACTGCAGGGTGAGATGTGTATCCTCCCCTTAGCTCTCACGAACTCCTCCCTGGGAGGAGCCCCACATTCTATAGTGCACTTGTGTGGCTTCCAAGACAGCAGGAAAGGCCCTAAAGAGATTCTGCTAATCTCCTATGAGGAAGGGAGTAACCACACAGAGCACAAGGACCACCTTAGTCGTTAGGCAACTGGTCAAGAGGAAGTAGGGCCAGGAGACCTCCTGAGCAAGAGACACCCAACCAGTCACGTGTTTGCCCTCTCTACACACCCTCTGGCTGGGAAGGGCTGAAATGCCCTAGGATTGCTAGGCAATAGGAAAGAATTCACTGATGATGGTACCCGGAAGACTGTTACACCCTTGGTAGTCGGTGGCATGTGGTATGTGTGTGTATGATGTGCCCCATCACTTCCCCTGGAGGTCTAGAAGGGGGCAGAAAGAGTCAAATTTCTAAAACAGCTTAAAGGGGCTTTTGGGTGTTCCAGCCAGGCTATGAAGGCTAGCGTTCACCACAGTATGTTGAAGGTGCCCCTCCCCTGGGGTGTCCCTCTTCTTCCCGTACTATTCTGACTTCCTGTCAAAATCTGCTCTCCATTCATGGTCAAGGCGCTAAAAGGGACTGGTAAACAAATCCATCATAAGAACCCAAGGGATAAGACTTCCCAGCTGCTCCCTGCAATGTGGAGAACGAGCACAGACTGAGAACCAAGCTCTCTGCATCAACCCCGGCTCAGCCTCTCAGTAGCTGTGTCGTGACAGCCCTCTCTGAGCCTCAGCCTCCGTTTCTGTAAAATGGAGCAGTAAAATCCATCAGAGAGTCACTAGGAGCGTCAAGCATGCAGGCAAACCTGAATCTAACCAGGAGGAGACCATCCGAAAATCCAAATTGAGGGACATTCTGCAAATGACTGATTCGAATGCTTCAAAATGTCAATGGCATGAAAGACCAAAGAGGGGGAAGAAAGGTGGGAGACTGTTTTAGATGAAAGCAGACTAAGAAGTCATGACAGCTAAACACAGGGCATGATCCTTGATTTGGTTCAAAAAAGAAAAAGTCAAAAGACATTATCCAGACAATTGGGAAAGTTTGAATATGGATTTAATACTGTTGTATTAATGTAAAACGGCTTAGGTTTGATTGTGGTACTGGGTTACAGAGCAGAATGCCCTTTTCCTTAGGAGATACATGCTGAAATATTTTGAGAGTGAAGTATTACGACGTCTGTAGTCTATCCTGAAATGATTCAGCAAAACTTATATACACAGAGAGATAAAGCAAATGTGGCAAAATGTGAAATGATGAATCTAGGTCTATGGGTGCTAACTGTACTATTTTTTACAACTTTCATGTAGGTTTGAACATTTTCAAAATAAAAGATAGGAGAAGAGGTATACAGACATCTCTTCACAGAGGGCCTGGCACAAGTAAATAGTTAATCAACTATGATTGTTTGACCTTTGCATCTACAAAGGGATGATTTCATAAACCAAAAGAATGACTATAGAAAATGGAATGACAGGCTCTGGCCCGGGATGGTGGCAGGACTCCGTGTGCTGGGGCCTTCCTGCTCTGCCTGCCCCTCAAGGGGTGATGACGGTGTCCCTGACACAGAGCGAGAGCTCCTCCTCTCACCTCTGGGAGGAGGACATCCTGGCTGGCCCAGCCCAGGCCATCGGCCGTGTTCACAGCCTGGCCTTGAGACTTCTCTGTGGAAGGTAAGAGATTAGAGCTGGAAAGGACACTTTTAATCCCAGGCTTGATGGCTGCAGCCTCCCAGGTGAGGAACTTGGAGAGCAGACGGTACCTTTGTGAGAATGAGAAAGAGGTGCTCCTTCCTCTGGGAGACCCAGCCCATGTCCAGGCACTGGCCATCCAGTCGCACACAGCAGCCCTGATTAATCCCGTGTATGTAATATTAGCTTCCATTAATTGAACGCCAGGCATGTTCTGTGACTTATTTTGAAACCTCACAACTCTTCAGGACAGATGTTATTTTGCTCATTTCAATTGTGGGGGAAAAGGCTCAGAGGCTTGTTCGCTTGGCCCAGCTAGTAAGTGTCTGAGCAAGAGAGCAAGCATCTGAATCTAGGACTACTGAGCTCTCATCCCACTGCCGCTCCCCAGCCTTCTGTTTGTGCAGAGTTTTATGCCATGTCGAACTCCGTTCCTCGTGTGGTCTGCAAGTCCCCATAACTCCACAAAGTAGAGAAGGTAACAAGTGAGGAAACTGAGAGAGAGGGGACTTGCTCCAGATCATCAGAGGCACGTGGCACAGTCTGGAATGTAGGAATCGGGTCACTCTGTGTCCTTAAGGGACTCCCTCCCAAATAACCATTGGAGGCTGTGACCCACCTCCTCCGGAAGCCTGAATGGGTTAGGAACAAATGAACATGGCCCCCTTTCACCTCTGCTTTAGGGAAGCCATTTGACTGTTGAAAGTTCCTCCCTTTGGGGAATTCACATGGTCACACTTTGACTCCCAGGCTCCTCTCTCCGTTTTACTCTTCATGACATCTGTCCCTCACCTATGTTCCTGCCAGCCTGCATGGCACCCCTTCCCTCCTATATCTCAGCAAGCCCAGGACCCAGCCCTGCCTCAGCTGCTTCCTCCATCTCCCAAACCTGTGCTATTGTTTCCTTAGTGGAACATCTCTCCTCCCTTCCAGGCTTCTCCTTTTATGAAGCAATATGCTAACCACCAGATAGATGTTCACTGTGATTCTTGATTTCTCTTCCTACAGAAGTTCTTCTTCCTCTATTCCCCTTGCTGCCCATCTATCCATCCATGTACTTCCTCATCCATCCATCCACCCATCCATCCATCCAACTACTTATCCTTTTAGCCATTCATCCTCCCATTCATGTATGTACACACACACACTTACTCACACATCTATCCATCCATCCATCCATTCATACATCCATGTATTCATCCATCTAATCATCTGACTTTCCACTTATTCAACCTTTATTGAGCACCTACTATGTGCTACAAATACAAAGAGAAACAAAGTCTGGCCCTTGTCTTTGGGAAACTCCCGGCCTATAGGGCAGGGGTAGACAAGTATCACCATGGGTTGAAAGCTCTCCTAGAAGTATGTATTAGGGACCATGGGATTTCAGAGGAGGAAGGGGCTAACTGGCCAGTGGCTGAGAAAAGCCTCAGGGAGGGCCAGGCATCTGAGCTGTGACTCTGAGTCCCCTTCTTTGTTCTCTTCCTCCTCTGTGCCCATCGTTCCCCCAGTTCTCCATCTATTCATTTTGTTATCTGTATGTACTTGGGCTGAGGGCAGTCTCAGTGGATAAAAATTGAAGACTCCGCCCCTAAAGTTGCACAGGTGCTGGCTTTTCCCTCCTGGCTTTCCTGCTTTAGTTAGGCCAGTCTTCTGTTTCATCTGTCAGACCAGGTCTCTTTTTATTGCTGGACACTTGCACCCAGGCACCACCACCCCCACCTTCCAGGGGATGAGCCTGCCACTGAATCCAGCAGTTTCTGTAGAAGAGGCTCATTATAGCTCCTCTCACTGGGAGGCAGGGAGGGGTGTGTGTGTGAAGGAGGTATGCCTGGACTTCCAGGGATCAGCTGGCGCCCGGTTTGGCTTAGCTCCTCAACCGGAAAGCCTTGCCCCATTCCCCCCACCCCTGCCTAGCCAAACCCACTGTTCTTGGGCCTTCCTCCAGGGAGCCTGTGGCCCTCAGCAGCACTCAGGGGCCAGCCTGGACCCCAGCTCCCATGGACTCCTCTGTTCTGATGGCCCCTCTGGTCACAGTGCCTGGACTCTTGGGACTCTGCTGGGGCTCTGGTGGCGGTTTTAGGGGCAGCTCAACTCGCCAGGGCTGCAGATGGAGAAATGATCCAGTGGATAGTTGATGACTTCCTGCCCCCTGGGCTGCTGTGAGATTGAAACCTGGCTCCCTCTAGCTGCAAACAGTCACTGAAGTAGTGGCCCAGCAGGTCTGGGGGCACTGCAGGGCCAGTGGTAGGAGTAATACAACAGGTTCCTCCTTCCTGAGCTCCTCAAGCCCCTCATGTTTTTCTGTCCCCCAAGCCCCACCCAAAGGCTGAGGCTGGCAAAGCTTTCCTGCTGGAGGGTTGAGGGGCAGAAGAAGACCTGGCGTGACCTTGGTTCTCCTTATCTCCTCACAATGGCACGATCAGGACTAATGCTGTGATTCTCTTTGTTTCTGTGCGGACTCCTGTGCAGAGGGGTCCAGGACCAGGCAGTATGAAGAGCTCAGTAGGGGGATTCTGCAGAACACCTGGTGCTCCTGGGCGTGAAGATCCCTAGAAGCTCCCTTTAGGGGAATTTTGCTTCCCTCTCAGGCTGCCTCTGGCATTTAAGTCCAGCTGGATGATAATGTTGGGAGGAAGCCTAGACTGTATCCCCTGGGAAGTCTGGGGCTCTAGCAGCCAGACTCAATTTTGGGGTGAATCTGCTCTCAGCTGAAAGGATGTGAGCCTATGAGAGATGGGAGCTAAGCTAAGATGATCACCAATATCCACCCAATTAATGACAGTGACACAAACCAAAGATAATCAAAACCTGCAGTGAGTTGGGTAAACTGCAAAGAAAACATCCTGAAAATGACAGTATGGGCATTTGGGCACGATGATGGTACATGTTTTCCAAAGCCCAAAAAAAGAGCAGGGTCAGCAGTCCTGCTATAAAGCCAAGGAATGACCATGGGGAAGAGTTTAGTTCAAGATCCCCCAGACATCTAGAGGCTCTTGCTAGGCCAACAGCTGTTTTCTGTTTGTTGAAAAGGTCGTTATGTCAACAGAACCTATGGGACCAGTGCCCGTAAGCTGGAGTAGCCAAATTGGGTCTGTGAGGCAGCCGGGGAGGTGCCCTGCTCACATCTCCTTTCAAGAGAACCTGCTGTGAGAAGTGTTATTGGCGGATAGTCCCCAGCCGTTGCACCTTTCAGTCTGCTTCAATGTTCATGTCCCCCATTTCTGCCCAGTGGAGGACTCCTCCAATAGGCAACCTTTGCCGCTAGCCTTGCTGAGATTTTTAGAGCTGCACTGTAATCTGAGACTCTTCCCACCCAATTCTTCCTTCCCGCTCTCCTTTCACAAGTGTCAGGAGACACTTCCTGCCTATTCCTGCTCCCTTCCCCCTTTATCCTTCACAGCTGTTTTCTCCTATAAATCTATTTTATTTTATTTTTGGCTGCGTTGGGTCTTCGTTGCAGTCTTAACCACTGCGCCACCAGGGAAGCCCCTCTTCTGTAAATCTCTTGCACGTCTAATTCTGCCTTGGCATCTGCTTCTTGGAAGACCCGACTGAACATCTACTATATTCATGGTCTAGGGCTTCCCTGGTGGCACAGTGGTCGAGAATCCGCCTGCCAATGCAGGGGACACGGGTTCAATCCCTGGTCCAGGAAGATCCCACATGCCACGGAGCAACTAAGCCCGTGAGCCACAACTACTGAGCCTGCGTGCCACAACTACTGAAGCCCACGCACCTAGAGCCCGTGCTCCACAATAATAGAAGCCACCGCAATAAGAAGCCTGCGCACTATAACGAAGACTGGTCCCCACTCGCCGCAACTAGAGAAAGCCCACGCACAGCAATGAAGACCCAACACAGCCAAACATAAATAAATTAAATAAATAAAATTTTAAAAAAAGAAACAGAAATACTATATTCATGGTCTGGATCTACTGGAAAGTAGATTCTCAGGGTGGGCAAATCTGGGGAATTTTATAATAGCTGGAGAGGTCTGTGGAGTGTTGGGAAAGAGGGTTGGAGAAGGACACCAAAATTAGAGAAAATGAACAAGATGCTTATCAGCAAATGCAATGAGCTGGATAATTCGTGATGCATTCGCCGGAGCTGGATTTTCATCTCAATGCCACCACCTCTTTGGACAAGTCATTTAGGATTACTTTCTTCATCTATAAAATGGGAATACTTTTACTTACCTTGCTGGGCTGTTGTAAGAAGGAAGAGGATGATGCATGTAAAGCACTTCACAGCACGGCTGGCACAGGTGCTCTCAATTCAGAGTACCTATCGTTAATTCTTATTTCCCTTTAGGAAGAGAAAGAATTTCTCTCCTCTTGTTTGAAGCCAGGCAGGGACTGGTTCGATAAATAAAAGCACTGGATCCATCCTGGGAGGGGGCCCGCAGGCTTGGTCCCCTTTCAGCCTCTGGGAAAGGTGAGGGCTCTGTATTTGCCCAGAGGGCAGGTCAGCGACTCCATTTGGACCTTGTTGCTTCCTGCAGAGGGTCCGTGCGGTGGGTGTGGGACAGAGGTAGGAGGGGGAAGGGGAGGGGAAAGGACCTTAGAATCTAAGGGGAGGTGGTCTCTGGGCGGTAGCTTCAGACGCCTCCAAAGATGACCCAGAAGTGGAGCCTGGAGGTGGAGTCAGGACCCAGACCTGGAGGGCCGGGCCCCTCTGGGCTCCTCCCCTCTCCTTGTTCATCACCCTCAGCTGAGAGAAGTTAAGCTGCTAGCCTCATCCCCCTTGCCCAGGAGGACTCAGTTGTCTGGGGACTTCTTCAGAGTCACCAGGCAGTGGCGTAGGGCTTGGCTCCTGGGGATGAGGGCAGACCCAGTGAAAGGGAGAATCCCAAGAAGAAAGAGCCCAGGCATCTAGTCCCGAGAATGCCCTTGCCCCGCTCCTGGTGACCCAGAGGCTGTCACACACCCCCAGCTCTGGCCCGGGTGCCCAGTGTAAGGCAAGCCCCACTAGGGTTAGCTGGACCCGCACAACTCTCTGCCACCTCCGTGGTAGCTTCTTTTAAGAAGTCCATTCTCCTGAAAGGAAAGGTAGATGACAAATTAAGTCCCTCAGGGGCTGATTCGAGGGAGAAGAACGACGGTAGGTTGCAGTTCACCTCAGGAGGCCCTCTCCCTCTTACCTCAGACCTTCCTCCCCACACCACAGGTGTCTGGTTCTGGCTGTCAGGGTGCTCTGTGGCCTGGCACCCTTTTCCGCCTGGCCGAGAGTAGCCAAGAAGCTAACCACATCAAGCACTTCATCCGTCTCCCACTCCTCCAGGGCAGGGACTGGTAAATGTCAGCTGAGCTGAATTGGGTTCTCTGCAAATGAAGGAATGAAAGAACTGCAGAGGGAGAATGTGTGCAAACACCCCTAAATCCACCCCCATTCACCCTTCTCACCCTTCATCTTCCTTAGCCTTTCCATCCCCTCTTCTCTCTCCCCTCACCTTCCATATCTCCCTCTCTCTCTCTCTCTTCTTTCTCTCTCTCTCTCTCTCTCTCTCTCTCTCTCTCTCTCTCTCTCTCTGTGTCACTCTCCACACACCCCCCATCCCCATAATTTGGGAGGCACACGGACCTGGGTTGCACCTGCTCCCATAATTGGGAGGCACACAGACCTGGGTGGGACTTCGGGCAGGATACTTAACTCTCTCTGTGCCAGTTTCCACGTCTGTAAAACAGGATGACACCTGTAGAACCGGGCTGTTGTGAGGTTGAAAGGAGATGAAGCAGACACAGCAGCTGGGCTCCAGGCTGCAGGGCTTTGGGAAGGGGGACTGAGTAGCCGCTATGGGTCCGGAGTGGCAGTTCCCAGCAAAGGAGGAAGAAGCTGGGGGCGGGGTGGGGGTGGGAGGCTCCTGAGGGGCCAGAAGCTCAGAGAAGATCTGACTGGTTAGCAGAGGAAGTGGGTCATGGGTCAGAGAAGCCCTGCCCAGAGGAAGCTCCGCTCTCCAGTGCTGGGTGGATGCAGTGTCCTGGCTTCTCCCTTGTCCCCACTGGTCTCTGAGGGATCAGGTGTTCAACTAGCATTTCAGAGAACACCTATGGAGCCAGCTGCTGGGATGGGCCCTTTAACTCATTTTGTCTTCATTCTCACAGCGATCTACGTAAGATAGGCATTATTATTCCCACAATACAGAGGAGCACACGGAGGCTCCGAGAGATAGGCAGCTGGTGAGGAGTAGAGGTGGGACTTGATCGGTCCAGAAGACTCCAAGCACAGTGCCGTCTCTAATACAGCGAGATGTGCACTTTGGTTCTGCTGGGTCATCGACCTCCTGCCAGCCCCCTGGGCTAGGTTCTGGGAATGTCACGTGAACAGGACAGACACGGTCTCAACTTCCCACAATTCACATTCTTGGTGGGAGAGAGTGACAAGTAACTGGATAGATACAGCAGCGCATGGTAGGTGCTATCTGAGGTGAAATCCCAGGACCTGAGGATCAGGTCCTGTACAGGGGATCAGTTAAGGCCTCCTGGTGAGTCATGGCAGAGAAACATGAGTGACTATAGGAGCCCCCTCCCCCAAATTTGGGGAATATGGTTGCTTTACTCCTCCAAAGTCAGGCCAATAGCAAGGCTAGGTGTAAGTGACATTGGCAAGGAGGCTCTTCCCGCCTCCGTCCCTCACCCCCTCTGGCACCACTTCTCACCACAGCCCCAGGTCCCTGAAGTACAGCAGTTCCCACTGGGGATGTATGAAATAGGACTAACAGAGAAAAGCCAGCTCTGACCTTGAATCTCTCCCATGGGCATGGCTGGCACAGCCTCCTATTCTCCATCTCCTGGTGGGTCTGGGATCTCTGGAGAGCAGTGGGGAACGGTCACACTGAGGCCTGCCCTCTACTACCCTGACTGTATTCCTCCCACATTGCCCACAACTTCCTCTGAATCTAAGTCAGCAAAAGACCGCCCCTCACTCAACCTTCTTGCCTTCCTTATAATTCTCAATGCCAGGAATAACCTCCCCTTGTTCGCACGATGATCCCCCTTTTCATCTGAGAGCCTCCTCAGTCAAGAAGTATTCCTGCCTAAGAGGAGGAATATCTCTTACCTAGCTTCAGGGAATAATCGTGTAGATGTGCTCTAGACCTGGAGCCATTCCTAATGGGGCTTGCCCTTTGGTGGCATCCCAGAAGCTGAGTCAGTGATCCGGTATGGCTTATGGGAAGCTCCCAAGGGCTCCATGGTATGACGATGGCCCACTGCAATAGCCCTAGCAAGTTACAGCTTGTCTTACCTTCTCTACCTTCAAGCTCCCTCTCCTGACCTGGGGAAAGAGACATCAGGGGGTCTTGGTGGACACACAGGAGCTCAAAGGGAGAATCAGAGATGTTGACTTTGTATACAAAATGGCTTTATTAAAAATTCAGCTATTAGGAAAACAAAGCCTTCTCAAAGGTTCCATCAAAAAAGTACAAATTTTAAATAAATGCATCAGAAAAGTGGCAGCCAGATACATAGGCCACAGTCACAATCCTGGGGGATGGGAAAGAGTGCCCAGAGTCCCAAGAAGAGGCTGGGCACAGGGGTCTTTGGATGCTGCAGGGCCAGGTCCTGGAAGGCCCCTTTCAGTTTTCCTTTCCTTGGAAAAAAGGGAAAGAACCCGGCAAGTGTAGGAAATTCTAAGTCTGAAGCGGAAAGATACAAAAGTCATTTTAAAAAGGCACGACTGCTGACTCCAGTCCTGAGGCACATGGAGTGGATGAACGGGTGATCAGAGCCACAGGGCCCCCGGCTGTGGTCATCTCCTGATTGGTGCCTCCTCTGGGTTTGGCTACAGGTTAAGTTAAGGTGGCTCAAGTGGACTGCACAACCCCTGCAGGCAGGGCCGTGCAGCCAGTCTTGAGAAGAGGTGTGTTGCTACACTAGCAAACTGGTATCTAGCCCTGCCAGGGCAAGAAGGATCACACTGGCTCCCAAGAAATCCCCCTATGGAGAGCACCAGGCCATCTGTCTAACCCTGGCCTCTGAAGCACTGTGTGCACCCACCCTGGATAAGGAACTTCCAAGGGCAATTCTTCCCACCTAGGCATCTGGAGAAGCCCCAGGCCCCAGAGCCAGGGTTTCTCTCTATGGCAACACAGAAGGTGGCATTGTCAAAACCAGTCCCCAACAACTGCTGGCCCACACCCATGGTCACTTATGACAGGCCTCCCTGGTGACGTTAGGCAGTGGGTAGGCAAAGAGGGAAAAGTCCAGGATATACTTAGGCAGCACGTCCTGCAGCAGGGCCCGTGGGGCACTGCACAGGTGGTAGTGCAGGCTTTCGGGGCTGGCCGGCCGGTACCAGGCCTGGCGAGCTGGGAATCGGACATGGGGCGGTGCCCGCACCCACTCCAGCACCTGGTTGGCATCTGCCTCCAGTCTCTCATAGGAGCCCACAAAGTCGTAGTGCACGGCACAAGGCTGGCACAGGTGGTACACGGGCATCCAATGCTCGTTCATGCGCTCAGGGTCCTCATCCACCAGGTATCTCAGGAACTCGGGGAAGGTGACATCGTCCCCCGCAGGGCTGGGCCCCGCTCCAGCCCTGTACCGCCTCACTATCTCAGCCCCATAGCGCTGCTGGTACTCTCGGATCTCGCCAAACTTGTTGCGGTAAGCAGAGAGAAGGCGTTCCAAGGGGTCCCGCACAAACAGGAACTTGAAGTAGTGCTGCAGGCGGTAGCGAATCTCATCAGGCCTTAGGTCTGCCAGGAACACCAGGTCGCTGCGGTGGTCCATCTTCAGGCGGACGTCCACGTTGTCCAGGACGCCCGCCAGCACCTTCAGCACCCGCTTCCAGTTCGAGCAGGCCACCTTGGGTACGTAGCAGTAGAGGAAGCGGTAGCGGTCATTCACGAGGATGTGGCGCAGCAGGGTGCGCCGCTGCCCCACCGGCAAGTCCCAGGGGTCCCGGGGCATGCCTGGTTGTCCGCACACTGCTCGCAAGGTCCGGTTACGGACGTCCTGCCTCACCTGTAAGTCCGAGTCCCCCGCATCCAGGGACAGCCTCCCAGGCCTGGGGACCGTCCCACGCCAGACCGCGTCCTCGCGGTTGGGAGGGTGCAGGGGAAGGGGCTTCATCTCGGCCAGGATGCCACGCTCGATCATGAGCAGCAGCCCGCTGGAGGCCACGATAACCGCGAACATCAGCATGGACGGCAGCAGCAGGGGCGGCCCGCCCAGCCCGGCCCGGGCCCTGCCCAGTGGGGCCCGCCTCAGCGCCCGGCCCAGGGGCTCGGCGCCATTTGGGGCCGCCAGCGGGGTCAGCGGGCGGGGGAACATCGTGCTCCCGGGGCGGGGGCCTGCGCGGGCCCGGCCGATCCGAGGGCTGCCCGGGAGGCGGGCTCGGGCTGGGGGCGGGCCCGAGGGCTTGGGCCCGCGGAGCCGGGATGGGGTAGGGGAGCGGAGCGCTGGCGGGAGGCCCCGGCGCGCGCGGGGGTAGCCGACTCCCGGGCTGCGGCACCGGAGCGGGCGGCGGGCAGCCGGCGGGCGCGGCGAGGGACCTGGGCCGGATGTCCCGCCCGGCCGCTCTCCGCCCCCGGCCCCGCCGTGACACAGGCGCGGGGGCGGGCCCAGGCCGGGGGCGTGGAGAGGGGCGGGTACCCCTGCAGCGAGGGGGCTGGGAGGGCGCGTGCGGACCCCCACCCTGGAGAGGGCGCCTGAGCCAGGGCCGTCCCGGTCCTCCTCGCTTCGGGTTCAAAAGCTGCCGAGGCCCCGAAGGCAGGAAAGACCCAGGCCGCGGTTCCCTCTCCCGCGCAGCGCGTGCCCTCAGGGAGCTGGAAGGAGAGGACCTGCACGCAACGCCCTGCCGCACACTCTGGCCCGGCCGAGCCCTTACTCCAACAGCGGGTCTGGAGGCAAGGGGCTTCCGCAGTGCCCTCCACCGACTCCCAAATTTGAGTCCCAAATTTCTGGAGGTCTTAATTGCTGTAAGCAGAGTCCCCAGTGTGCTCCCCCTACCCGCCGTGTCCTGGCCACTCCAATAAAGAGGAACTAGACGGCCAGGCACTGACAATGGCTCAGCTCTATGGTGACCCTTAGATTTAAGACAGTACCTAGTGGTTACAGTGTTTATCCACTGGGGAATGCTGGAATGTCTGGAAATGGAATCTTCTCTCCTCTGTCTTCCCTCTTCAAGGCCTGAAGAGGTGGGACACTCTGGTGAGGGGCCAGTGACAAGTTGCTGCCACGTGACCACTAGTGTGGTCAGCACACATTTTGAAGGGTGAGGAGCTGGGGGCACAGAGCAGCAGCCTCCTTGCCTGGAGTCAGACGTGCTCACGGGCACCGGGCTGGCCACGTGGACTAGAGACAGACATGGGGAATGCCTCGGAAGTCAGTAGCCAGCCTTTACTGATCTGAACTGGGCACCTAGCTAAGTGTCCAGACTTCACCCTGTTACATGCGGGGAGCCCGTGAGGCTATGCAACAGTGTCCACATTATTGAGGCAGGTGTCATCTGTTGTATTCATTACCTTCTTTAGTGGTCACAGTCACCCGGGGTGGTAGGTACTATGCGCATCCCCGCTGCACAGCTGAGGAAACAGGCTCAGGGAAGCTGAGACTTTGTGTGAGTTGGTCTGATTCTAAATCCTAAATTCCTAATCATGATCCTTCAGAGATGAATGGAGCACAAACACGGAGGGAGAAAGCAGCTGACCCCAGAACACACTGTACTGAGGAGGTGATGGAACAGGAGATGCCACAGGCTTTGAGTTTAGCAAGAATGGAGTTACCACTGATGAGAGGAATTCAGAGGATGAGGGCTCCTGAAGGATGAGATGAAGCTAAAAGACTCACGCATGGCCCGCCCAATCCTAGCAGTGTGAGCATAGCACATGCGCAAGGGGAAAGAATGGGAAACCTGGTGGCCTTCCAGCTCCTCAGGACAGGCTCCCTACTCTGTCTGAATGCTGGGGTGCATCTCAGACCATTCACTGATTTAGAAGTCTCCATCAGGGTTTAGCCCTCACCTAACTGCTCCTTGCTTCCAATAGCACTGAAGGTAGATTTCTGGTCATGGGATTATTTCCACTGAAATCTTTTATCTTTTTTCTTTTAAACGGTAAATACGTCTTCTATACTAGGAGAGGAAAAAACAACTTTGAGAAAGTTTTTGGTAACTGCACCACATGTGCTCATTTCTCTGAGCAGTTTTCTGTGTTAGCAGTCACAGTGAGGCAGTCTGAATACAGGAATGGCCACTTACTCTGGGGGAGTCCTTAGACAAAGTACTTGTCTCCACACCAGTTTCTCGTCTGTAAAATGATGGGATACTGCCCATCTCATGGGACCCTTGTGGACAGCACACTGATGGCAGTGCTGCAGTATGTCCACGATGCTGCCTGTGCCACTAACAAGCTCTATGGAAGTGCAGCTGCCCAGATGTCCTTACAAAATGCAGGAGCGGGTTGGGCAGCATATCTGCCTCCTAGGAACCCCGAGAGCCTTAGGTCCACCCCACCTTGAACACAGTCAACACTGAGGCTTTGGGGCTAGGGCTAGGTTGACTGAACCAAGCGTCCAGGCCGTCTGAGCCCTTGGCCTCATGATTCAGCCTTCAATTCCTCAGCAAGGAGTGCCAGTTGCAAGATACCAAGGCCCTCGAACAGTTTCTGCTGGCCAGTTCTCCAGGGGCATGATCCAAGGTGATGAGGCGGTATCTTCACTGCGCAACCACTTGGAGACCAGTTCCCAAGGATTTCACTCAGCCCACCACGATGCTAAGAAGTCACCTCAAGTTCCCATTCCCTCTGTCTCCTCTCCTCCCGCTGTTTCCCCGCACGTTCCTGTGCTCTTTGCTTACTGACCTCAGTGAGCCCTTGCACTGCAGTGGTTAAGAGTGGTGAGCCCCTCTGCACCCACACACAAAAAGATGACACGACACACAGGAAATGGTCCTTTTCTAAATCAATACAATTTCTCAAATTTATTATTTTTTTTCTTAAAGAAGTACTTCTAATCTCTGTCAAAAGGGAGGTGAGGAAAGGTCCTCCCTCCCTTGTAAACACTGAAATACAGATCTGAGAAACCAGGGTCGACACACACAAAAAGTGCATTTTACAAAATATCAACTAAAATATATTTTACATGAATTATGCTTCCATTGAAATTCTACCAGCTGCATTTTCAGGTTCGAAAAAATATTTCCACATCTAAGAGATTTCAAAAGCATTTAAGTTGTGGGCAGTGGACCCTGCCTCCTGGGAGACGAGGGGCCTGATCTCCTGCTGGGTGAGGCTGGGCTCCTTGGCAGCAAGGGCCCAGCGCCCTGGGAAAGAGCAGGCTCCAAGGCTGGGTCTCCAGAGCCACCACAGCCCCACCCCACGGCCACTCTGCCAACCTCTCTTACTGCCCCGCCCTCCTGGACTGATGATGCCTTCCTCCGAACAGCTTATTCAATACAAGGGGACCCAAGTTCCTTCCCTTCAGGTTTGGGGTTGGGCTTCCCAAGTGTAAATTCACCTCTGAATGGTCCAGGCCTCACCCAAGCCCAATGACCAATCAGGAGCAGCCATCTGCTCAGGGACAGCACAGGGTTGGGGGATCGCTGGGAGTGCCCTCAGGATTCACTTCCACCTCCCGCCCAACTGTCCTCACCCAGTGCCACCTCCTCAGCCTGCAGGGTCTGTCTGCCCCTCCCTAGGGGAGGGGGACCCAGTGCTGCCCTCCTTGACTCCTGTCCCCAGGGTTGTGGCCTGTGGAATCACTCACGAGCATGTGCCCAGCGCCGGGCCCAAGCCACACTCCCTCTCCCTACCAGGCTCCTCTTTGGTACAAATAGGAAAGAACCAGACTGCTCCAGCCACCACACGGAGTGCCCCAGGGCCAGGGCCAGGGCCTAGTTCTGGCAAGGATAGCAGGGGGCTGAATCTCCTAATCTACTCTGGGGAGCAGCATGAGGTGAGAACAGGGCCCCTGGGCAACAGGAACAAACTGAAAATGCAGGTCCTTAGCTCCTAGAGTGAGAGGCTGCAGCTCAGCAGGTCTGTGGACTGATACAGTGTTGATTCTCGCTGGGATGTAAATTAGTGCAATCTACAAAAGACTAGGGTAAGAGGTGGCAGGGCAGGGGAGCCACAGCACTCCTTTGGTTTGATTGCAGGTGGGTGTGGCTTGAAAAGTCATGTGTGAAGTTCTGCAAGAGGTTTCCTAAACCTCTAAGTGTAAGGCAAGAGGAAAAGTCTTCAATAAATCAGGTAGCAATTTTCCTTGCCCCCTGCCCCCACCCCCTCCCAGCTCCCTTCTGCTCTCCCAGACATGACAAACCCCATGTTGATCAGTTAATTTCTGGGAGGCCAGACCTGCTGGGTGGCCTTCACCAGGAGGTGGACAGGAAGCTGACTCCCACAAGGGGGCCACACCCATGACTGTGAGGGCTGGTAACTTGTCCCAGCACCAGGGGCTACTGCAGGGGCAAAGGAGGAATGCCAGAGAAAGGCCCCAAGTCCAGGAAGAGAAAGTCAATGCTCTGGGAGCCAGACTTTGGCTCCCTAGGCCTCAAAGGAATGAGCTCGGAGCTGTGCTAGAATCTGGGAGAGCCTGGTCCCAGGCTAATGGGGAAGCAGCGGGTCACAGTGGGTGAGGTAAAGCTGGCTCCCACTCCCCCCTGAAGGGCCCAGGGGAGGACAAAGAAGGGCCTGGTTCCTGAAGGACCTTCCCCCAATCCCCCCAGGGGCCATGCCCCTGAGGCTTCGCCCAGCCTCAGGGAAGACTGCTTCTTCAGGAGCCTCTGCCCAGGGGACCACAGAGAGGTGCCCTGGGCCAAGCTGAGGGCTCTGATGCTTTTCATATACCCTGGCCTCCCCTTCCCTCCCATGGGGCCCAAATCCATAGGGGCCCCTGCCCTCCCCCCACAAGAGAACCACAGGCCAGCCACCTCAGGCTCCTGTGGCCCCTTAACCAAGTGCTGTGCTTCAAGCAGTGCCCCCTGCCCTGAGCCCCACTTGCCCGTGGGCAGCCCCAGTGTGGGCGTGAGGGGGCTACTGTGGGTTCTTGAGGATGCGGCCATGGCGGAAGTCATAGACATGGCGGCAAAGAAACACCAGCTCAGGGTCCGTGTCCTCGGGCACTGTGCGGTGTGGCGGGGTGGAGTAGTCCGCAGAGGGGGGCACCAGTGCTGTCTTTCGGCTGGGGAGACCCTCGCCTCGACGCTTGGCCATGGCACAGAATCTGCAGTGACACACCATTCGCTGTCTTTACCACAGCTATCTTAGCAGGAAGACCAATTCCTTCCCTACCCTGCCCAGAGGGCTGGGACACCCCCTCCCACCTCCACAAGGGCAGGTGCTGCCTCCATCCCTGTCCTGGGGGCCTATGCCCTCTCTGCCAACCATCTTCTCTGTCACTGGGGAACCACACCTACCAGGGCCTCCCTCCCAATCACCTGTCAATTCTCCTTGACTTTTTCTGAGAGCAGTACTCTAACTATCCCCGACTCTGCAACTCTGCCCCAATCACTCTGCCTCAGAGGGGGAACAATTTTTCTTTTTTTTTTTTTTCCATAAAAATTACATGATGGAAGCAGACTGTGGGAAGAAAGTTCTAGGAGGTCAGGCCCAGTGAGTCAGATCCCCTTGGGGATCACAGGCAGCACCCAAATAGCCCTGGGAAGTCTGAGGGGAGAGGCTAGCCAGAGGTACGGGGCACCACCCACCTGCAGTACTCAGCAAAGGTCAGCACGTAGCACTTCTCTTCAATGCAGGCCACACTATTCTGGTCCTGATGTCTCGATGCAAAGACTTCATTCTGCAAAGGCTCAAGGGGAGGGAGGAGGAGGTTGGCTACCAGGGTGGGAAGCACCTAGCTCCAGGAGCAAGGCAGACATTAACCACTCTGCTGGGACTCCTGACCTGAGATAGACAACTCCAGCTAGTGCCCAGGAAGCTAGGGAGCTTCCCTGGAATTTCAGCCTAACTGCTCCTCATCAAGCAGCCCAAGGCATTCCTCCCAGGTCCTGTCCTACTCAGGAGCAGCCAAGTACCCGCTCCAGCCTCTGACTGACATCAGCCTCCCGACCCCCACCCCAGCCCAGGGGAGGAGAGGGGAATTGGTGTGCATTCTCCCATTTAGATGAAAAGTCCCAGAGAGGGGAAAAAAAGTAAAAGGGAGCCCAGACCGGGGGTGGAGCAACCCACACACGGCTTGGTAGATAGCAAGGGGTGTCAGTAGAGACTTTTCTCCCCTCCCTCTCTTGCTGCAGACAGTAAAGGTGTGCAGTTCCACCTCCCCTTTCCTGTCGCCAGGAAGACACAACTACTTGCTCCCA
Organism: Stenella coeruleoalba; assembly: GCF_951394435.1. Classification (NCBI taxonomy): domain Eukaryota; kingdom Metazoa; phylum Chordata; class Mammalia; order Artiodactyla; family Delphinidae; genus Stenella; species Stenella coeruleoalba. The sequence continues at coordinate 83,502,514 of NC_137147.1, read as the reverse complement.
TTCTGGCACCCTGCTCTTGGGGGCTCCCTTTCTGCCCCACCTTTCAAGACAAAGGTTACTATTCCCTTCAAAACATGAATTGGGGCAGTGTTGGGAAAAGAGGCTAAAACTCAGGCCTTTCCCCAGGTTCTCTGGTGTCCAAGGTAATGAGTTCAGGGACTTGAATGCCCAGGCTGCCCCACCCCCCCATACCACGTTCTCAGTGCCCCAGCCTCTCCCCCGCCAGGCAGCTCACCTCGTGCATGCTGGGACTGCGGCCTCCCTGTAAGTGCTCTGGTCTGTAATACCACAAGAGGCTCATCATCAGCTCTCCTAGGGGGGAAAGAGAAGCAATCAGGGCTTGAGCTGGCAGCTCCAGAGTTACTTAGATAGGCAGGCGGGCTGGCCACCTGCCCTGGAGGCTCATCCAACTTCAAAGCCTAGGCCAATTCTGCAGGCTCTGGCCACCCCTATCCCCTGCCTTGGGCCAAGTCTGGCAATTCAGTGGCCTAGAATGCTGTTAGGCATGGAGGAAGGAGGAGGAAAAGGCACTGACAGGTGAGGCAGGGTGACAGGCGCTCAGGCCCTGATGGCTGGAAAGGTTAATGAGCTGATCCAACCCAAGCACAAGGCCGTCTGCAGCCCTGAGCACCAGACAGACACTGGCTTAGTGGAAGGCAGACTCTGCCAAGGACGCAGGACACTAGTGCCAGGTCCAACTCTAGACAAGGGGTACCTGATTCCGGGTTCTCCCAGAGGGCAGAGATCTTGGCCACATAAGGTGTGGACGTCTTTCGAGGGCCTGACTTGAGCAGGACAGTGTCCCGGACTCGGATCGTCTCTCCATGCCGCTGCACCGCCTGGTAGCTCTTTCGGATGGCTGGTTCCGGTTCATCCTGAGCAACAAACCAATGACACAAACAAGGCTTGTGGGGCCGCATTCAGCATGCGGAGGGAGTGACATCCTCTCTGTGCTCTCCTCAGGGCAGTCAAACCGCTGAGGATGGGAGACTGCCAAAGTGGTTTGCACTCTGGCCCCTCCTCCCTGAGCCTGGCTTTCAGGGGCAGGAAAGGGAATCCTCACCGTTGGAGAAAGGAAGAGAAATGGGAACAGGGGTAAGAAAGTGGCTCGAAACTTCTGGGCCTGCACTCCGACCACCACACCCACGACAGCCGGCTCTCGTGCTCCAAGCCCCCAGCACCGGGCAGGTCCTCAAGATTCCTAATGGGCAGTCTGGGTTTGACTCTTAAACCACCATGGTATAAGCAGCAAAGCCTTATCACAGGCAAATGACTTAATCTACTGCTAAGCCTGTTTCCTCGTCTGTGAAATGAGGGTAGTTCTAGGACCACGGGGTGTGTGCGTACCTCACGGGGCGGCGGTGATGATGAAAGCGGATAATGCATGTAAAGTGCTTAGTTCGGTTCTGGCACCTAAGACGTGCTAGATACATTTCAGTCTACATTCTTTTCATCATCCCAGATGTTCCTGTATCACCAATTTTCTCTGCCTATCCCAATTTCCCCTATACATACTTATCCAAAAAGCCTCCAGGGAAGTCCTCCACTTTATAATCCGGGATGAGAGGTGAAGACACTTCAGGAGGCTTCCCTAAGAGTCGGTGACAGAGATGGCAGCCACCAGCTGTGACTGACTGTGCATTCCGTGACTCCCCAAGGCACAGGGCACAGGATCAGTACGGGTTGGGGGAGCAGGCCGGGCCAGTGTGATCAGTTCCTGGGGTACAACTGAGCTTGAACCCCTTGTCACTTCTCAGAGTGGCTAGAGCCAGGGGTTCCTGGGACCCAACTCACTGCAGGTCCTATGTCCCTAACCGCCACCCTCCCTTCTCCCCATCAGCTGAGAGCTGGCACTCACCAAGACATAGACGGCTTTCTCACAGGCAGCCCCAACGGGCACCCAGCCGTTAGTGCGGCGGCGGCGGCGGCGGCGGGGGCGTGGGCGCTGGACGCGAGGCTGCTTGGGGTGGCTGGGCCTGCGGGCAGCCTTGCTCCGCGCAGTGTGCCTACAGCTAGAGCCCGTGCGCAGACCTGACTTGGAGCCGCTAGGAGGCTTGGCGCTCTGAGGGCACGCGCGAGCTACCGTCTGGGGCTCCGAGGTGGGTGTCTGAAGATGGGGGACAGGCTCTGCTGCAGGTGGCACGCTGGGCACAGGGCATCCCAAGAGGGGGTGGGCAGGTGAGGCAGGGTGGCCGGCTTCTGGGAGAGGAAATTCCAGCTGGCCCAGGGACCTGCAGCCTTCTGGGAAAAGGAGAGAGGGAGGTCAGGGCAGGTAAGGATAAGCAGGGAACCCCCAGTCCCTCTGCTTTCAGAGCCTTCTTCTTTTAATTCTAAGCGTGAACCCAAAGGCCACTGAGGTGGCAGGTGGCGTCAGAGGCTGTTAAGGGAGATGATCAGTGACTGGCCAAGGGTTTTTCTTGACCTTGGAGACTGGCCCACAGACATCTCCATCTCCTCTTCTAGCCTGAGAGAAGGGGAAGTAATGGGAATGGCATCTCTAAGCTCTGACTTAATCTTCCTTCTCTAAGGTTTCCACCGTACTTAGGAGCAGGGGATCTGGAGTGAGACCAGGATATGAGTCCCAGATCTGCCACTTACCAGCTGTGTGACTTCAGGCAAGTCACTTTACCTTTCCGTGCCTTGCAACAGAAGTAGTAGTTGTGAGTACCATATAGTGTGTCCTAGGTGTTTTCCTATCAACATATTAATTCTTCACATCCTTACAACAACCCTATGAGGTAGGTACCATTTACCCCCATTTTACAATTAAGGAAACTGAGACACAGGGTGGTTACTGGTTTGTCCCACAGTCACGTGGCTGAAGAAGTGGGGAGAACATTTCAGTCTGGCTCCAGAGTCTGTGCTCAATTAACATGCCACATGGCCTCCCATATATAAAGCACTAAGAACAAGCGCCTGGCACATGGTGCTTACTGGTGTCCCAGGGCAAGGGGCTAGGGGTCTTGGGTCCCACAGTTTAAGTGACTAGACTTAGAGAGTGGTACGGAAGAAAAAGAAGAGCCTAGAAAGAAGCTTGTTCTCATTTCTTAGAGCTCCAACTCATGTGAGAACCTGAAACAACCAGTCTGGCCAGAGTCAACCAGTTTATAAAGTTGTTTTATGGACCCCTTCAAGAAGGGCTGTGCAGGGGAGGGGAGAGCCCTGAGAAGGCCTGGCCCCTCACTTCACCAGCAGCAGGGCAGACCTGCTGGCTAGCGTGGCTCTGGTCACCTCACTTCCACCCAGGAGCCAGGAAGGGAGCCTGGAGAGGCATGTGAGGACACTCCTGCCAGTCTGGGGAAAGAGAGATCACTTAGGGATGTCTCAACAACTACAGCACGAGACTCTCAGGTGTCTGGATCTTGCCAAGAAGGTAGACACCAAAGCCCAGGCCCTGATGGCAGCCTGTCTGTTCTCAGAGTGTGCCCACCCGGTCTGTACCTAGCAAGGTGATTCTAAGTCTGAGCATTACTTCTCTTTCAAGGCCTGTATGGCCAGGACGAAGCTGTCCTATTGCAGCTGGTACCACCTACGGGGCCTGGTACCCACCACCCCTCCCGTGAATGCTGAACTCGGTTGGCATGCAGATGGTCTGGGTTCCCGGGAAGTAAGGAATTCTAGTTTTCCTCGAGGAAGGCAGAAGGACATGGGAAGAACTTGGCAAAAGTGCTAATTTCAGCATCTAACTTGCTACTCAGAGTCTAAGAATGGGCATCCCAGTGGAGAGGGAGGAGAGACACATCCTGCCCACTTCACCACCACAAAGCTACCTAACTGCCATGCCGAGAAACCTCCATAGACAGTGGGGACGGAGCAGGGCTGCTAAGAGCTAAACACGGGCCTCTTTCCTGGGAATCTCCTAGGCTGGGGGCACAAAACTAGAGGAATCCTCCCTTCTCAAAACCCCCGACTCTCCCACGCGGTAGACAGACGCCAGTGCGCCCCACCCTCCTGGGACACTGCTTCTCAGAGACTCCCTGGTGTACCCCACCTCCAGGAAGGCATACCTGCTGCAAAAGGCATTTTGTAGGGGCAGCCGCCACAGGTAGTGCCGATGTGGGTAAGAGACGGGGGCAACATTTCACAGATGCTGTAGCCATTCACTCCAGTATCCTCACTGGAGCAGTAGCGAGAACCCCATGGAGGGTGCTGGAAGTGGGTGCCCGTGGCGGGCACTGAGCTCGGGGCCAAGAGGAGCCCCGCGTTAGCTGCAGCCACTGGGGACAGCTTGTCCTCGGGGAGCACGGAGCAGGAGGGGTAGCCCCCACACCGCAGCCCGGCCTGGCTGCAGTACAGGTAGAAGCTGCGTAGCGCGGTGAGCTCAGGCCCACCACACAGGCCACTGTAGTCGGCGGGGTTGCCAGGCATCGGTAGCGGGGAGAGCTGGGGTGCGGGGAAAGAGGGCTGGTGCAGTTCCTGCTTGGGGGCAGGTGACTCCTCGCCTGGGCGCCCGGGCTCCGGCTTCAAGGCTGCTTGCCCACCCATCAGTAGGGGCAGGTGAGGGCGCAGCCCCAAGGGGCTCTCTAGAGCCTCGCTCAGGGGCTGGTAAGGTGGCTGGCTGGACGGCCCACGAGGGGTGGCAGATGGCCATGGCTCCTCGGGGTGTCCTTGCCAGCCGGGTGGGCCTGCAGCCTCCCCAGAGCCAGCCCCCTGCCGGGCCTTGGGATAGTTCTTGCCATTGACCTTGGCCCACTTTGGCCTCGGGGCCCTCAGTGCTGGTGGCTCAGTGGAGTGCCCATCTGCTTCTGGATGGGCACGAGGCGGCCGCAGGGGTAGCTCCCGCTCCTGGCTCAGCTTTAGGAAGGCAGCTGCATTCAGGCTGGCCAGTCTCTTGGGAGTTGGATCGCCATCTCGGCGGGCCCCTTCATCCGGTGCTGGCTCTGGGGACAGGTCCCGACTTCCTCCGAGGTCCCCCAGCCGGGGCCGCTTCTTGGAGGAGGCCCAGCCTCCAGTGGCCCGGTCACGGTCCCGGCTGCGGTGGGGGTCTCCCCCTCGGCTGCGGCGGGTGCCCATCAGGCTGCTGGTCTCTTCCCGCTCCAGCAGCAGGTTATTGAGGGCCTCAGCGTTGAGGGAGGCCAGGCGCCGCTTGCGGGGCTGGGGAAGGCCAGTGTCCTCACTGGATGGGGCCGGGCTAGGGGGCTTGGGCAGGTCGGGGGGCAGCTCATCAGCCTCATCTGCGCTCCGTGGACCAGCCACATTCTCCAGGCGGGTCAGCAGCACTTTGCAGGCCTTGGGCTTCTCGGGAATTAACGGGCGCTTCCGCAGTGGGTAGTTCTTGCGGCGCCCCATGAGGTGCCCTGGGCTCTCAGGAGGACCTGGCTCCACACCCTCTGCCCCCTGCTCCATACTGCTGCCTTCCATCTGCAGGGGCTCCTGGCGGCCCGTGGGGCCCGAACTCAGCATGGAAAGAGACTTCCTCCGAGTGTGTGTCATGGAGTACCTCCAAGCTGCAGGACATAAGGCAGGCAATGAGAGAAGCCTGCCCTGGCCTGCTTTCTCCCCCACTGCAGCCCATCCCGCATCCCCTGCAGTAACTCTGGCCTGCATCCCCTGCAGTAACTCTGGCCCGCATCCCCTGCAGTAACTCTGGCCACTCACTCCATCTCCAGCTTGGATGTTCCCGGGACACCCCTTTCCAGAGTGCAAAGGTCTAGCGGGGTCAGGCTACCAGCAGCTGTGCAAGGACTGGCTGCCCCACTCTCCTCTGAACCAAGCCCCTGGGGACCCTATGGAGCAATGCAAACCCCAGAGCTGGAAGACAGAAGAAGCTGGGGGCAAAGCTCTCGGTTGTCTCCACCTGTTCTTCTCCCACTAGATACTCATCGTAGGACAGGAGGAGACTGTCCTGAGGACATGGATCCAGGATAGGGGCTTGGGTGGTGGGAGCCCACCAATTCCTTCAAAGACATTATCAGTCCCCTCCCCCTTCTCGAGGCTTCTGAGATTGGCCACAGGAGGATAAGGAGATGGACAGCGAGGAGCTGAGATGAGGAACCTGCCTGCTGGGCCGTGGAGGAGGCAAAGTCCACCTGTGAGGACACCTGCCTGGCACATACAGTAGGACAGCCATAACCTGGGTATTGCTGGAAAGCCCCCTCAAGAGTGAAGGCCTGGCTGTGAGGAGCCTGTGGGGGGAGGTCTCAGCCAGCCCGTGGAGCCAGCCCCACCTTAGTTCAGATTCCAAACGGCCCAGTGCCCGTGCCTGGGGGAGGGATGTCAGTAAGGCTGGGGCCAGCATTCCCAGGTAGGAAACCCAGGGACCACACTCTAGACCTGTGGTACAGCTTTAAAGGCCCACCAGCCACTAAGAGCTGGGAAAAGAAAGTACCAAATAGAAGAACTAACTCAGGCGACAAACCCAGGCAGCCCTGTTAGTCCTGCCTTATTCCTCAGGACTCCCTCCTTGTAGGCAAGATGCCAGGCAGGGGGCAGGATGGGGGTGAGTCACAGGAAACCCAGAGCTCCAGACAGAAAATGCCTGCGACCAGGCATCATCCCTTAACTTTGCTTAGCAGACACCCTCCCCACCTCCAACATACCTGGGCCCCCCGGGCACCCCCGTAAATGAAAAAGGCAGCAGGCTGTGTGCAGGAAGCTGGCACAGCCCAGGCAATGGAGAGCTGAGGGGCAGGGTCGGGGGGACGGACACTGCCGGCATCGGTGGTCAGAGACTACTATGCTGTTCACTCCCTACCTACACCCCAACAAAGCAAGATGCTGCTGAGTAAGGTGTCAGACGGAGCTCTGCCCTCCCCAGCACTCTGGGACCCCTCCTGCCCAGCAAGCTTTTCAGCTTGATTTCTCCGCTGCTATTGTTATTCACTCTCGCTCCACCAGAGGAGCTGGGAGCAGTCCCTGCAGGGCCAGGATTTAACCCTGAAAGTCCCAAGCCTGAGGACTCCCAGGGAATCCAGAGCCCTTCCAGTAGCTCCTGTGGCCTTGGGCCAGTGGCTGGGGTCACTGGGTACCCTCTACCCTCTCTCCAGAGACATGCCACTAGTTGAGAAAGAGTGCTCCAAAAACCAGGCTGAGGGCAGCAGGGGTGTCCCTCACCCCTGAGAAAGAACTTGGAAAACTGGAAAAGGGAGGCGGGGTGCCAGGCATTGCTCTGGCCACATGCGGAGACCTGCATACCCAGAGACTAGGCCCCAGGCAGGACAGAGAGTCACAGAGGCAAATCCATTCATTCCTGAAGCACAGACTGGAGTGCTCCTGAAAAACCTCAGGCATCTGCTAGGCTACCTAAGACGCTTTCTTTCTTCTAATCAGGGTGTCCACCCATCCCTGATTGCTCAGCACGCTTATTAGCCCTCAAAAGAATCCCAACTGCTTATAACCCCAGGCCCTTCCCTCAAGGGCAGGGCACCCCTGTGCCAGAGGTGAAGGAGCAGGAACAAGGAGAAGCACATCTGTATTTCCTAGGGAAGCCTGCGCCCAGCCCTCCCCCACCCCCAAAGGGCCTGGAGAAGGAGGACAGTGAATAGACCACACAGTTGAGCAGGGGCCAAAGCCCCTCAACAGGCCCCAAGTTACCAGAGGAGTCGGGCCTGGGAATGGCCGGTGGCCAAGGCTGAGGTCACCTGGGCTTATGGCCTTTAAGGACATGGACACCAAGCAGAGTAAGGAGGAGTGGATGGGAAAGAGAAAGCGAACACAGGGAGGTGTTTCCAAGCCTGGCCAATGAAGAGCTCTTAGCAGACCATGGTCGTCCTTGGTCTGCCCTCGCTTTCCCCCACCCTCAATTTGCTGGTAGACTTGCTACATGGATGGATGGCCCAGGGATTCTGGGATACTTGGTCCCACTCAGTCTTTCCCTTGCAATATGAAAAAGATTCGGAGAAAAGCCTTCCACTTTCGGGAGTCTGTCCCCAGAACCTGGGAATTTGTTTCTGGCAGAGTATCTCACTCCTTCACCTCCCTCTTCGTCCCTCAGGGACACCCACTGTCCCTGAGGCTGATGATCCCAGGAAGCTTCTAAATCAAAGGGTGCAAGTCACATTTTCAAATCAAGCATATTGGGCCTCCTGCTAGCCTCCCTTGAATTTGCCAAATCCCATCACCCGCAGAACTCCTTGCTTTCACGTGGTGCCTAAGGCAGCAATGTCACTCACGCTCCTGAGGAGAGGCTGGGGACTCTGCTGCCTAGCGCACTGCACTCCAGGCTGAAGAGAGTCAGTGAGTCATGCTTTGAAGCCAGATGGACGTGTGAGAACTTCGGCAGCAGCTTTTCCCTGGGGTGGGGCTGGGTGGAGGGGCGCCCAGCCTGCCAGGGCCCCTCCAACCTGCAGGGGTGGCCCAGCTCAATGGGGGAAGAAGATCCCGGGAAAGCAGGAGGCTTGGTTCCCATTCCAGCTCTGCCAACCATCCTGCTGTCCTGTCCCTCCCACTTACACACCAGCTCAACCAGGAACTTTCTGCCACTACCAACAGACAAGAGTGCCCTGCTTCTCTCAGACTACCCTCCTCTTCTCTGGGAAGCCCTGTCCTCCCAGGGGCAGGTAGTTCAGGCACCCTCGGGAGAAGGTTCCTAGGAGGGACTCCCCAGGGCGTCTTAGAGCTCGCCTAGACCATGTCAAGCAAGCCCTCACTGAAGAAAACCAGTCTGAAGCACAGTGGCCGGCTGGTGGTCCTCCAAGCCAAAGACCCAATGAATCAAAAGTTGAATCCAAAATCACAAGCCTGACCAGGGCTGGGAGAAGTCATCTCCACAGAAATAGAAAAGGAGGGAGGCCTTGTCTTTTGCCCTCAAGCTGCAGCAGCACCTTATACGTAGCCCCCACGGCCCACCAGGGCAGGTGGAGGACACCCAAGGTACTGTGTGCAAGAGCAGGTCAAAGGCCTGGAGGAGATGGGCTGTGGGCACCAGAGGAGAAACGAGGGCAAGGGTGGGGGCCTGGATGAGCAGGTCGAAACCAGATCACTCCCCCAAGCAGAGGCTGCCCTGGGGCAGAAAGAGGCCCTCAGCCTTGGCCATGGCTCTCCCTAACTTACCCAGCTCTAGGCCACACCCACACCCCCATCATTAGGGGTTCAGGACCCAGGGCTCTGCCCCACTGCTCTTCCTGAAACCTCTCTTACCCACTGCACTTGAAATTATGCTTTTCAGGCTTTTTGGTTTATCTGTAATGGGAGGGAGTACTTGGGGTTGGGGGGGGCGGTCTTAGGTAAGAGCAGACCAGGTGGTCCCCTGGGTGAGGGTCAGGAAGGGCCCTGACCCAAGCCACCTCCCTCCAATTACCCCTAAAGCCACACAGTAGGCACCGAGTTAAGTAAGCACTGCCCACTTCTGCAATCTCTCTTGGAATAAAATAGCCCCCTCCGCCACCCCTCAACGGAATAATACTTTTTCACGAACACTGAGTTTCTTGACTCTGCTATCAGAGAAGAAAAGCAGGAAGAGCACAAAGGCAAGCTCCTGTTCTTTTAAATTTAGTTGATGTTACTTCATGGAAAAACAGAGAGGTGAAGCTCCTGAAATTCTTGTGATAAAGCCAGATAAAGATGCGGCTGGTATCTCTTGAACCCCCTAGAGCCGGTAAAATGGCAACAGCCAAAGCTTTAAGTCAGCCAGACCTGGATCCAGCTCTGGCCCATGAGCAACTTACCTAACTTTGCTGAACTTCAGATGCCTCATCTCAAAGAGACACATCAGAAAGAACTTTACTTAAGAGTGGTGGTGAGAATGACACTAGGGACCAAGCAGGAGCCTAGCAGAGTAGGAACCGGGCAGGCCAACATCCTGGGGATCCCCCTCTTTCAGACCCACAGACAGTGGAGGGTGGCCTGCCCTCAGCCCTCGAATCCCCACATTAGGAGGAGTCCAGAGCCACCGGGAGTGGTGAGAAATCTGAAAACGCAGCCTGTACCTGACCCCTGCTCTGCTACCGTTCCATTGAAAACACCCGAGTGTCCACCCCGGGAAACGCAGCCGTGCCACCCTTATCCCACTCGGGACTCAGTCTGGGGTGAACTCTGGGGGGCTCGGTTTACAATGCAGCGAAGAGGGCAGGGGCAGAAACTGTATCCCACAGACCCTGAATAACAGCTCCACGCCTCCAAGAAACAAGAAAGGCGAGATCTTCAGATGCTAAAGGCCCAGGGGATGGGGTCAGAGGGCACTCGCTCTGCCTGCTGTTGCCATCTGACTGCAGCTTCAGTGCAGGCTCCCAGAGAGAGCAGAAGCCTTGGCTCCAGCAGCTCAGAGCTCAAGCCCCAGGGTACTGCCCCGAAGAGAGGGCCTCCCTGGTGCCCATTCAGCCTCACTTGCTGTGGGTACTCAATTTACTCTGCAGTCAGGCTGGGACCCTACAAACACCTGGGCAGGAAGCACGGCGCCTGACCAAAGGGAACTGGCCTGACCCGTCTGGATGCGGCTTGTTTTATAGACTGCCCTCGGGTCGTGGCCATCTGAGGAGCTGGGCCCGCCTGCCCCGGAGGCACCAAGCCTATCTCTGGCCTGTCGACCACCTGCTCCTCACACTTCACACTGGGGGCTCCCAGGAGCCCAGAGAGGCAGGAGCAGCAGTGCAGGGCAAGGCCCACCCCCACCCCACACAGGGTCCGGTGCAGCCACCGGCCCAGCCCCACAGCCAGGCCCCACCTTTGGCTACTCCTGTCCACGCTGAGCATCCCAGCGGGAGCGCCCAGACACACGCGCCCAGAGCTACACCTGAGCATCCAGAACCTCCACGTACTGCTGGCTCTGGACCCAAAGCCAGATATCACACCTCTTGTTAACATCTCTGTGGGGAGGGAGGGGACTCAGACTATGAAATGGACCTCTCCATTTTACATTAGAATTGCAATTAAGTACAGGAATATAGTAACAGTAGAGTTGGTGGAATCTCCTTCACCTTCTCACTGGAAACAGCCAGTCCCTAGTCTCAGGGCAAGGCCCTTCCTTGCAGGTAGGGGGGCTGAGAGTGAGGGAGACAAGACTTACCCCTGGGACCTGTAAGTCAATATATACACACAGACCCCTGAGTGAGGACAGTGGGCAGAGAACACTGTATTTTAGTCATACCACAGTGCTCTGCTCTAAGAAACTCAGCCCTGACAAATTAGAAGGTAATCACATGCAATACAAAACTAGTCTGTAGAGGCTTCCTCTAAGGCACATGTCCCTACTGAAGGCAACCTACCTTCCCCCAGCTTCTTCCCAGTGCCCAGCTCCTGTGTGCACCAGGCAGACCTCTATGTGCAGGTGTCGGTCCAGCTAAGCCAGAGCACCCGTCGCTCGCTCCCAGGCACACGGCACCTCTTGTGACCTTTGCTCATTCAGCCAACGTTTGCTGGCCCCTCGCCACAGCTCAGCAAGGCAAGACCCACACGGGGCTGGAAGCCACTTCGTGCCACTGCTAATCCGAAGTGTGTTTGGTCAATGGCTTGAACTTCTCTGAGCCTTGGTTTCCTTACCTACACAGCAGGGTTGTTACGAGGATCAAGTTAAATAGGAGTGTGTGTCAACTGCCTAGCAGAGTGCCTGGTATACAGCAGGCGCTCAACACAAGCTCATTCTTTCCCCATACATGTCAAGTATCACGCCAAGTGCTGAAGAAAAATGCAAAGCAGACTGAGGAACTGGAGCTTGGGCTGGTAGGAAGACAGAGGGCAAGACAGCGTGACAGGGCTGTGACTGAGGGCTCGGAGCTCGGTACAGAGAGCTTGGCTCCATGGCAGCTTCCCAGAGGGCACATTTGAGCCAGGACTTTCAGACTCTTACTGAGGGTCTACGATCTACTTCTTGCCAGGTGTACTAAGCCCAATGGGAAATGGGCAGCACTTTGAGAAATGTGCTTCCTAAACATTTGGAAAGGGCGGGAGACAAATGCAGCTTTCCCGACTCACCACCATTGGCTCCATACAGGATTACTCCAGGCTGGGGGACAGGGAGCGCCAGGCTAAGGCTCCCTCAGACCCTCCCACCCAGACTCCACAGTGCACAGACCAGGCCAGAAGCAAATCTCCTCCTGGAGCAGGACCCATTTGCTCCCGGCAGTTAAAGTGTGGAAAAAATAAAGCAGGAACAGGGACAGGGAACCTCAAGGCTCAGCAACAGGTCAACCAGGAGGAAACCTCGTGTACTGATGCACCGTTCTTCAAAAAACGCAACAGCTCACCAGCCTGCTCCGGGCACCTGCCCAGGAGTGGCAAAGGATATGTGCTGGTTCAACCACCAGGACACTCCAGGAACCAGTAACTTGGATTTCTAAGATGGCGTGCCAAGACTGAAGGTGCAATCTCTTGTCCTGAACACAAGAAACTGGCCAGCCAGGCCAACATGGGAGCTCTGCCCTTAGCCTCCCCAGCAAAGTGCTGATGTCCTGAATGAAACAGCCATGAGGAACAAGACCCAAGACCAGGGCTTCCCAATACTCCCACAGCACGAACAGAAACACAGGCAGCCAACCTGAATATCTCACGCCTAACCAATTAACTGTTTAGTAACACCCTCATTATGCAAGCTCTGCAGGGACAGGCAGGCTCTGCCTTCCTTACCAATAAATCTTATCCACAGGGCTTAGTAAGAGCTTACTGAACAAATGAAGATCTGGGTGCCCACCTGCTCCATCCCATATAACATTTCCACCCTAGACTGATGGCCCAACTTACAGCCCAGAGAAACTCTGACCTCCAAACTATCCCTCATCCCCAGGAGTCCACCTTGCCTCTTCAATATAATCTACAGTTCAACAGGCTACTTTAGGAATTCTCTCATATTACACAGCACAACCTTCTTCCACGACTGTCCTCTTTCTTCTCTCTCCCAACCTGCCTAGCTATCTCAGGAGACTATTCTTCTCGTTCCACTTACTTCTTACAGTCACCGTCACTCTCATTCATCCTTGCCACCCCCCACTCCCGGTGGCTGATATCATCTCACTCTAACGTGGAGAAAACAGAGAGGCAGAAGAACTTGCCCACACTCCCACACCATCGAGGGCAGAGGCGGGGTGGCTGGTGTCAGTCCCCAAGCCCACGCCCCAAACCGCAACACAGGACGGCTGCTGAGTCACAGACCAACATTCGAGATCAACTTGCATGTGCAATTCTGCTTCTCTGTGCTGTTTTAATTATTGGCATTAACACATTATTAGTTTTTCCTGATTTTTCACGACAAAAGAATTGAAAATGTACTACGATTAAGAGCCATCTATATACTGGCCAGGGAACATAAACATAATTTTACAAACTGTTTCTACAGAAAAGTCTCTCAAAGTTCCCAATATGCTCTTAGATGCACTTCTGAAACAAACCCATTTTATATCCTCGAAAGGGGTAAGGGCTGCAAAGACATGTTTTCTTGATTTTAACAGTCAATCCAGGAAAGGAGTCTACAGACTGCCCCCCCACCCCATGCATCTAACCACGTCTCGAATCAGATGAAATCTCCATCACGGACTGCAATGAAGACAGAAATTTGGTCATCACACTCCAAACAGCCATCTTAATATTTGAAGATGTATTACCTGACCTCTATGGCTACCTCTTTGGGCCAAATAAGTCCAAGTCCTTCCAATTTTCTCTGACGATTATCTCTTACAGTCATTTCATCTATTTTACAATTCTTTTCTACACTTTGTCCCAACTGTGTGAACGCCTCCAGGGACACCCCTCACTACTGAGGAGGGCCTGCTGACCCTGACTATAGTGGAATCGTGACTCCATCTTCCATTCTGGCATACACATCAGGATATCCTGGCATCAAGCAACACCCTAATACCTTTGCTGTGGTATCTGCAAAGATGCTCTAAAAACTAATAATTCACCTCTAGGGAATTCCCTGGCAGTCCAGTGGTTAGGACTTGGCGCTTTCACTGCTGAGGCCCGGGTTCAATCCCTGGTAGGGCAACTAAGATCCCACGAGCTACAAGACACAGCCAAAAAAACAGTAATAATAATAATTCACCTCTAAACCACCTGGCCGGATGAGAATGTGATTAACAAACTGAATTTTCCCCAAACATTTAGACAGGCAGCTGCCGTTGAAGGAGGGCTACCCCTCTCCTCTGCAGGTAGGAAACTGAAAGAGCTGCATGTAAGGAGGGCTGGGGCCCAAACAGGCACTGAAGATGGAAGGGAAGTATGGGGTGGTAAGTACCACTCCAGGTGAGACCCTGGGGTCACAAGAGGCAGAGACACACCAGGTGTCTTAACACACCAGGTGTGTTAAAGCCCCCACCCCCATCCCGCAAACCTATTGGAACAGAAACATAAGAAAAAAGATGCAGACCTCAAGTTTCTGCCTGGCATTGATCCTGTTAACTAAGACCAGTCACTTGTCATTTTTTCATTCAGGTAACGTGGTTATGGTGCCTCAGAAATAAGCTCCTATTTCAAACCTCAGAGAGGCTGAGAGACAAACCCATTCTCTTATTCGTGGTGCCTGCAGAAGATCTCAAGGGCAATGTTATTATTATTGTTATTATTACTGGTGGGATGCTGAGACAGGTTAATAACAAACCATCTTTGCAGGTGTTTCCCACTGGGAAAAATGGAATCTGGATGAAAATGCTTCCCGGGACATCACACAAAGTCCTGGATGTGACTTTGCCCTGAGGCCTGCTCACCAAACCCACCACAGTTAGATCCCCAGCCGCTAGACCAAGTCACCTAGGGCAGGACACCAATACCTCCACTGCACCCCAGGGCCAGGCTAGTACTCAGCCACTCTGCAAAGCCAGCTCATTGGAGCCAAGGGCACTTGTCTGGCCCTGAGCAGAGCGCCTGCAGCCTCAGCCTCACGGCCACTGCTGCTGTTACTTCTCCCTATTAGCCGGTTTACTGCTCATTAGTGGCAGTACCAGGAGGTGAGCAGGGGAAACATAAAGGAGCTGAAATTCAAACCAGTCTATTTTACTACAGTTAGGTGTCTCCCCTAAAAACAGGCAGGATTTCATCATCCAGGACCTCCCTGTCCCCTTCTCCGGGGAGGCAGAAGCAGCCTGAAGGGTGAGGCGCTGCAGAATCTCAGAACCCAGGTGCCAGGAGCCTATGCTTCTAATCATCACAGGCTCTTGACTAAATGCTGTATTGTCCACCTTTTCAGGGTTAGCACGCACTTCCAGCCATGAGGTGGCCCATCATGTCAAGGCCGGGGACCTGCAGAGCAGGAGCACTGGGGCTGCCCTCCGTGTCAAAGCACACTCTTCTTGTCCCTCCAAAGTCCCCAACACAATGGCAAGTTCACAAAGGAAGTGAGTTCTGCCAGACTATGCTAGCAAATTCCCATAAATACTGGGGCTGGGGTAGTATTGCTTATGTAAAATGCTTCCCCATTGAAAGATGCTGCTTTATTTACATTCTTCACAACCCATTCATAAAAAGGAGGCCCTTTAATGTTGGGGCTGTTCGTATAATGCTCCATAAACCCGGCAGCTTCAACTGGCGGCCTTAGTTCAACACAGGCAACTTCTCAACTCCAGAGACATCTTCCCCTTAAGCTTTTTTTTTTCTCTTTAATGACACCTTGCGACAGGGCGCTGAGGCCAGATGTTGCCGGAGCAAGGCCAAGAGGAGTAAGAACAGATAAAATGAAAACACACAAGTCCTCCTGAATGCTGGGACAGAGGTGGGGAGGAATGAAAATAAAGAAATCGAAAATCTCCACAGAACTCCAATGTGAACTCTGTATGCTGCGAGGCTTAATTCCTTCCAGGTTTACTGAAACTTCCTTTATGGATGTCAAAACGCTCCCCAACTTACACCTCTATGTACCAGAGACAGTGTGGAGGGGATTTTTTTTTTTAACCCCAAAGGAAAAGATAGAAAAAGGCTCTTTTTGGTTTTTAATCTGCATTGTGGGTGAATTAAAAAAGCAGAAATTTTCTCTGCTTCTTTGTAAAAGTGTTCCAGGAGCTGCTAGATCCAAGAGGGGCACAATTTGCTTAGAGTGGAGCAACTCAGACCATCCTCAGAACGAGAGGAAGGGCCGTGTTCTAGGACACACAGCACAAACAGCCCAAGCAGCTGAGAAGAGAGGCCAGGAGATGCATTATGAGGTAACCTGTCTCCTACTACTGTAGAAGCAAGGAGGAGAGAAGTAGTGCGGATTTTTTTTTTTTAATTGACGGGGGAGCGGTCTGCATTGCCATGGCAACTGTGAGGGGTGGCATTCCTGCTTGGAAGGGAAATGCTGGTCCATTAATCATCAAACTGGGGCACAAAAGGGAGGTTTGGGGGAAAGGGGATGGATGCGGAATTTATTTTTTCAATGTCTAGACTCAAACCAGTCACCAGTCCTCTCTCCCATTTCTCCCATGGCCCAGGGTTGGTGGTAAACAAATACGGAAGTTCCAAGAGAGCTGGGATCATAAGCTCTCCTTTCTGATGGGTCCAGTGTGGGACTGATGGTGCCTCCCATATCAGCGATGCCTCTATAAACAACTCCTCCAACATCAGTCCCCAAAGCCCTGTCCACACGCCAGACCCAGGAATCTTCCTTTTCTGTTCTCAGAACCGTGTTTTCTCCCCCATTTACACCCAGGATTGAGAAGGGATAAAACATATGGATTCATTTAGCACGGACAACAAGGAAAATTGCATAAGAGCAGCAAAGCCGGGTAGCGAGAATGGCCTGGTAAGGTAGGAGGAAAACAGGATTACAGTCCTTTTCCAATTCATGTCTATATGGTATCATGTGAGCAATCCACAGGACAGACACTTCACCAGCTGGAATATCAGAAGCAATCATTTGCTCCCCACGCTAAAGCACCCCAAATACACCCTATGTATATGCCTTAAAAAGGTCAGAAACCACCAAGAACTCCTATACTAGCATTTCTAGGGAAACAGAAGGGAACGTTTCCCTTCCGCTCCCACTCAACTAAGCAGCCAACTGCATTTATTCATTCAATAAAAACGATGTGCACAGCACTATACCAGAAATCCTAGAATACTCACACACACACAAAGGTTTAATACTCACACTGTCCTTGTCCTTAAGAAACTTCCAACTGACAAAAACACTCAAGAAGACACCATGTTATAAAATCCAGGGTCACAATCTCAGAGGCAAGCAACGCTGGCCTGGAGTGGTCTGAGATGAAGGATGAGAGTAGGGTTCAGGCAGGAGAAGAAGAAGGCAAGGGGCTCCTAACTGGGGACAACTGGCGAAATCAGCAGGAGCAAACATGCAGGGAGATAAACATGCACAGCGCAGCATGGCTAGGGGAGAGCCTTAAGGGAGACTGTCTAGGATGAGACTGCAGGAAGAGGGGAGTCACTGCAAGTTTGTGGGTAGGGGAGTGACATGGGGAAAGGAGTGCTTTACAAAGAATGATCTACCAGCTGTGTACAGACTGGATCAGAAGGGCCAGAGGAAGCAGGAGGGACAGGGAGGTCATGATAACAACATAGGCCTGACATGGGAACAGCAGGGCAACAGAAAGGAAGAAAGGGAGGGAGATATAAAAAAGAGAGAAACTCTTCATTGGCTAAACTCTCCAGAGCAAACCCTCTTAAACACTTGATCTGACTGACATGAGTCTCCTGCCAGGTAAGAGCCTGTCAAAGAGGGAATTATTGTTTTGGCCATTCTCCTTTAGGTTCTGGTGGCCAGACAGGTCACCCCCTTCTGACTGCCACCAAAAGAAATCACATACATACTGGAGAGCCCCTCAGGAGACATAAAGACCTTGAGATGCTGCATCATCCTCTGGATCTTAGACATACAATTAAATTCTCTCAGAAAAACTTTAGTCTCCTGCATGAGGTAATACCTCCCTTTCCCACAAGCCTCAACTCCACCCAGGCTGGGGTCTAGACCCTCTTGGGGAGGGGGATGGAGGGTGGCTATGAATTAACTCCATGCTCAGACTAAGCAAGGGTGACAGGCGGTTTTCCCAAGGAGGGATTACAGTCAACCACAGCTGGGAGCAGCTCATAACCAAAACCTTCCTGGGGTGGGACCCAGATTTTATCAAATATATACATTCTAAACACCCTAAGTCTCCCTGTTTTTATGGTCCCAACTCTTCCATTAAGTATGGGATCACAGGAGAGGGCACAGGAGCTCTGAGTGGGTTTTTACATATGCAAAAACAGCATCCAGCTTAGAGCTGGTAACTGGTGGGGTCAGAAGCACTCATGGCTTAAGCCACTGGTTCCCAAATGTCCTCTACTTGGCCAAGGACAGTGGTGTTCCTCCAGGACATGTGGTCTCTCTGGGGTCCTTTTCTCCTTTTTGCAGAAGGCATGGGGGTGGAAAAGGTGGGAGGAAAGTCTCTCAGGTGATAGAAAGGAAACCTTTTTTATTTAATAATTAAATTCCTGCCTGGGTTTATAAACTCAGCTTCTCATTTCTCTATGTGAGTACCTTCTTTCACTAGTGCTGAAGGCAGTTGTCCATGGATTGCTGGAGCACTTCTGGGAGGTATTTCCTAGTCCCCAGTCCAACTGGTCTTCTGCCCTCTTAAGACTAATGACAATGGGCGACTGGGAGATGTCCCAGGTGGGATTAACCCTCTCCCTGTGGACAGAGTCTTCTTGCTGAAACCCCTCAGTCCTGGCAGGCTCTAGAGCTGCTCACCGGACTCTCTCCTGGTAAGTCCAGCAACCCGGTCGCCACCGGCCAGGCCCACCATGTGCACACCCCCACCTCTGTCCCTCTGCCCCACTGGGTCGACCCCACTCTTCCCAGAACAGCGAGGTGATCCGAGGCTGGAGCCGTGAGCCAGTGCCGCAGCTCCTCCCGGCGGTCGTCCCGGCCCCCGCAATCCCCAGGGCAGAGTCCGGCCCGGTCGCCCTCCCCTTGGGGTGGGTGGCTCGGACCCGCTCCCCTCCCCGACGCCACCACCTGCGCCCGCTCCGGCGCCGCCTTTGTCCGGCGCTTCGCCGCCAAGCGGGCCCCTCGGGCCCGACCTGACCCGGCCCCCGGCCCTGGAGGAGAGGCGGCGAGGCAGGCAGGGCCAGGCCCGGCCGCGAGCACTGGGTCCCGCTGTCACTTAGAGGCGGTCTGACAACTTCGATCCCCCGCCCCACCTCGGACTCGGCCGCTGCTCCGCACGGTCCCCGCCGGGCCTCCCGCGGCCCACACTCGCTTCTCGAACCGGTTCCCTTCCCTCTTCGGCGCCTCCCTTCCTTCCAGTCCGATCGGGTCTGGTCTACACTACCCCCCGCCCCGGTGTGGCCCCCATCCCCTGCCCCCCATCCAGCAATAACCGGTCAGCTCCCTGCGCGGGAGGGCGCCCCCCACCCTGTGCTGGCGATCCCGCGGCGCCGCCCCCAGCCGCGGCCCCTTGCCTCGGGGACCTCGATGGGGGGAGGGGGCACGGGGGGGCGGGGGCCTCGCCGCCCGCGCACTCGGAGGCGAGCCGGCTCTGCCTCGGCGGAGAAACGACCGGCGTCCTCCCGCCCTCCGCCGCCCGGGACGCCCGCGCCGCCGCCGCCCGGCCAAGCTGCCACACTGCGGCCCCCACCCACCCCGCCCCCGGCCTGCGAAGCGGGCGGCCCCCAGGGGCTGTCACCTCGAGGCGCTCCGCACTCCCCGATGGCGGGACCGTGGCGCCGGACCCGGGGGAGAGAGGCGGCACGAGCGAGCGGGCGGCCGCACCTGCTTCGCGTCGTCCGTCCGTTCGTCCGTCCCTTCCCGGGCTGGCGGGGGCGGCGGCGCGGCGCGCTCGGTGGGGCGCGCTGACGGGCGACCGGTCCTCTCCCCTTCACTCGTCTGCCTCCCTCGCTCGCTCCCTCCCGCTCGCTCGCCCCTTCCCCCATCCTCGACCGCGGCCCCTAGCTCACCGGGACGGCGGCGCGGACGGCGCGGCTCTGGGCTCCCGCAGGCCCCGGCCGGGCTGGAATCCGGCGGCTGGAACCCCCCGGGGGCGCTCAATTCCCGGGCTCCACGCTGCTGCGTCAGCGCCTCCTCCTGGGGGCCGGGGCCGGGCGGGCGGAGCGGGGGCCGCGGCCGGGCGGGGCCGTCGGGGGGGCGGGCGCGCCTGGCCGGGGCGGGCGGACGGCGGGGGCCGGACGGGCGGGGCAGGCAGCCGGACGGGCGGGCGGCGGGGGCCGGGCTCCGGGATCCGCTACGCCGCTCGCGGTTCCCCCACAAACTCCCCGAGAGCGGAGCCTCCGCCGCCCTCCTTCCTGCTTCCTCGTCCCCAGCCAATCAGCAGCGCGCCCCTCGGCCAGCTCCGCCAATCAGCCGCCCCGCCCTGCGCTGGCCCCGCCAGCCAATCCGGCCCTCGGCTCCCCCTCCCGGTCTCCAACCAATCAGAACCGTGGGTCGGTCGTCCCAACGCAGGGGGCAGCACGAGGCGGCCGCGGGAGGCGGTGCGGGGAGTGGTGGGGCCTGGGGGGAGGGGTACGATGCCAAGGGTGGTGGAGGGGGCGGTTTTCTTTGCCGGCTTCTTGGATTTTCTCCTCGTCTCCAGAACATGAGCCCGTATCCCATGGTGACCCGACCCTGGAGCCCCAATCCCCTAGCTGCTACCCGCGCCCCCCCCCCGAGAAATCTAATCTCACCCCCGCCCTGGCCGTCACCTCTCTACATCCCTCGTCCCCCTTCTCTCCAGCACCCAGTGCAGAGAACTGCGAGCCAAGGAACACCCCCACGCTCGCCAGCGGCTGCTGCCCCCAGGGCAAGGCTTCGGGAAGACCAGCCGAAAATCAAGCGAGGACAACCCCCCTTTCCTGCAGAAAGGGCCCCAGACTCCAACGAAAGGGCCCCGACTGCTGAGAAGCCCCTCCCGCCCTTGCCTCATCTTTCCGACTTCCCTGCCTGCCACGTCTCCTTTCCTTTCAAGCAAGGTCGGTCCTGGCTCGGTAACCCCTCACCCGCATCTCTTTTTCCTCTTTCTCCCCTTCACCTACCGCCCCCCACTCCAGCTCCTAATTCACCCTTCTCAGAAGCAGAGTGTGGAACCCTCATCCATTTCCAGCCGACAGCAGAGCCTGGTCTGTGAGTCCTTGACACCCACACACCCTCTTCCACCACCGCGGGGAACATCAGAGCTCTCCGGGGGAGGGAGGAGGGGGTGGGCAGCCTGACAGCCCAGGCTGGACTCCCTCTCTCGCGTCCCCAAGCCAGGATGGGACCAAGTGTGGACACTTACCTGGCTTCCCCCTAGTCACCGAATGCTGTGGCTCCGTCTCACACCCACAGACGTGCCTTTCCAAGCCCGAGCACGCTCGCGGGGTCAGCGGGGTGGGTGGGCACAGCAGGCTGAGGTCACCCGGAGGTGTGGGAGGTCCCTGTGAGGTGCGGGAAGGGGCTGTGTCTTCGGCACCTTGTATCGCCAGAGCCGGCAAAGGGCTTCACTTCAACATGCACTGGATGCGCACATAGTAGGTTCTTGAGAAATGCTGAGTCCAGCCTAGAACAAAGCCTCATTCCCAATTCAGGCGGGGGAGGGGAGCTTTGGGAAGTAAAAGGAGGAGCGGCAAAAAGAGTAGTGTCAAGTCACCAGAGCCTGGGAGCAGCCCAGGGAGGGGCTGAGTGGAGGAACACCTCTGGCAGAGAGAAGCACCCCCAGTGCTGGGGCTGCCTAGGCAAGAGGAGAAACCCAGCCTTGGAGTGTGGCTGAGGGACTCCTCCTGCACCACACATAATGCCTAGCCTTTCCTAGACCTTGAGACTCAGTACTTTAAGAAAATCAGGGCTGTGAGCCCCTATGGCTGGGAAATAGAACCCTAAAAGACGTTTTGCCATCTGCCTCTGGAGCTGTCAGTGGGGCCCAGACAGTCTTAGCTGTGTTGGGGGACATGTTTAAAGGAGAGGGTCACCCAGGAGGGTGTGAATGGAAGCTGAACACTAAGACTGTGGCACAGCAACTTCTCAAAGGGCCAGGGTCTCCTAAGACAACTGCCCCTACTTCTCCCACCTCCCACTCTTAGGGAAAGCAAAATCCCCAAACCTATAAAAGAACACTAAAGGATTTCTCCCCTCCCTGAGCCTCCCAGGACAAAGATTCCTAGCAGTACCCCACCACCATCAGGCCAGCCCTACCCCCACCTCAGAAAATACCCCCTCCACCTGTCTGTCCCGTGAGCTGATGTCCCCCACCCCTCATCAAGAGACTGGTGGTAGAGGGTAACAGCAGAGGTGGCTGCTGGTGCTGAGCCATGCCGTCTGGCAGACTAGAGCCAAGGCAGAAGAGGGGAAGGGGCCCCTGTCAGCAGCCCAGCCTATGGTGACCTTGG
Organism: Stenella coeruleoalba; assembly: GCF_951394435.1. Lineage (NCBI taxonomy): Eukaryota > Metazoa > Chordata > Mammalia > Artiodactyla > Delphinidae > Stenella > Stenella coeruleoalba. The sequence continues at coordinate 83,480,377 of NC_137147.1, read as the reverse complement.
CTTCATGCCCACTAATGGGCAGGGATTGAGGCCAAGAGGGTCAAAAAAGAAATGTACCTAGTCACAGGAAAAGGAGACCCAAAGGGCAGGAAGCCCGTGCTCGGCCTAGGAAGTGGTTGCAGGGTGAGGTTGGAGGACTGGACTTCTCCCCAACATCCAGGAGTGAAGATCCAATGGCCCTAGGCTGGGGGAGTGGGGAAAGAGTTGTCTTTATTTGGGGCCCTGGTGGGAGGAAAAAAAGGGAACATTGATTGGCGAGGAGGCAGAGTGGTCATGAGAGCTCATTCCAGCCTGCCCAGCAGCTGGAGGAATTCTACTCTCAGAGCATCCCCCATGTGGGTGGCTGTCTCCTTTGCCCCAAGAAGCTCTCACTATGGTTTGGAGAAGAGGCTGGCTGAAGGCACTTGATGTTCCTCCTATTCCAGCGCACTGATCTACCTCTGTTCCCCATCCATTTTGTTAGTGCCGGTCAATGAGCCAACAAAGAGACCAGAGGCTGCACACCCTGCCTGTTCCCCAAGGGACCTTTTGGTCTCTCTTCTTCACCCCACTTCCAGGGACCTCTTCACCTGGGCTTCCTTCCTTTCCAGTCCAGAGCCGATTCCAGGTGTGGAAGGGCTCCACCTCTTCCTCTAAACCTTTCCTGAATGAATGCTGCCCCCACCCCACTCCACCAAGGCAGCTGTGCCAACGCCTGGGGCCCTCACCTTTCCTCACCCTGGCACACCCAGTAGCCCAGAGGTCCCCCACTGAAAAGGATCTGCTGCTTCATCTGGAGAGAGGAATGGATTCATCAGGTCTCCAGAGCCACCCCTTCTCTGCCTCCAGGCAGGGGACTCTCTCTACCCAGTCGCCACCAGACCCATCAGGAAGGGTTAACTGCCTCAGAACGGGAGAGCAGAGAGAGAGAGAGAGATGCGGCTGAGAGAAAACACGCTGCACACCCCTCCCCCACCACGTACGACCAGACTGACAGCCGGGACAGACTGGCTGCTCCGTCATCTCCAGTCCAGCCGCCAGGCACCTCCCCCACTGCCCGCCGCAGTCCCTGCAGACCGCCTGCCCTCGGGTCCAGCCACCTGGCACAGGGCAGGGCACCACAGCGGGGAAGCGCAGTCCTTGCGGTGGTGGCGGTAACCACTTTCCCCTTCCTCCATTCCACGCCCTGGTCCTGTCTTTCCTGGGAGTGGGGCAGCTGTTCTCTTGCCCCCCCCCCCCGAAGAGTGCGTGAACTCTAGGTGTCAAGATCACTGACTGAGCTACCTGGTCCCTCATCCCCACTGGACAAACTGGAGGTTACGGTGCCTTGGGGCAGGGATACCAGGACACCAATTAAATGCGGCTGCAGCACTTGCCCCCCTCCCCCGTCGCAGGAAGGGGGGTGTTGGGGAATAAAGAAAGCTGGACTTTTATAGTCCTTTTATCTGACCCACTCCCTCTTAAAGGGATCGAAACCCCCTGCTTAAAGGGATCTCCAGAAATTATTTGCCCCCAGGCAAATCCAAGTGCAGCCGTCTGTTTGGTCTTTACCTGCTGGGGCCCCTTTCCCTAGGGATGGGGGAAGCAGAAGTGCTCTCCCTGTGACTCTGAGCTGGAGGGGCAAAGCCCCCTCCTGCCGCCAAGGAGCCAGCTGTTGAGCGCCCAGCACGGAACAGGACCTCTCTTTCCTCTAATGGCACCCACTGCCACAGGATGAGGGGGAGGTCAAGTTGAGGCAGGAGCCTGTGTGGGCCCAGTCTCTGCATAAGAGGGAACAAGGGGGGCTACGTGTACTCAGACCTTGGGGAACACATGTCCATGGCGCGGTGTCCAAAACCCCCATCTGTCCAGTGCTAGCCTCCAGATTGCTGGCCAGGGGAAGTCTTTGCAGGCTGCCTGCCTCCCCCCGACCCCCGAAAAAGCTGTTTCTGCGTTCTCCTTCCTTCTCACAACTCCCAACTCCCACCCTTCTTAGGGCCTCAGGCCTTCCCCTTGGGGTGCCCTCTCTGCCCCTTACCCAAGTTGCCTCCACCGAGGCCCCAACAACTGCAGACTAAACCCCATTTCAGGCTCTTTCCTGTCCTTGTCGTTGAGTCCCCGGAGTTCGTCTCACCCTCGTGGGCCCTCCAACCCCCCTCCCAGCGAAGAGGGTGGGGGATGGGCACACCTCGGCTCCCGGGAGCCCGGCGGAGCTGCATCCTCGCCCTCCTGCTAACGCGGCACCTCAGTCCTACCCGGCCCTTGCGGCCGCAGGGTTCGAGGAGGGTGGGTGTGAAGGGGGGAGGTGGTTACGAGGGCACTCCAGACCGAGAAGGAGAGTCGGAAGCAGGCTTCCAATGAAGCCACCCCTTCTGCCCCTCCTCCCTTCGCCCGTGGAGGGTCGAGGCTGCCGCCGGAGGGCTTCCCGGGCGCTTGGGAACCCGCCAAGGCCCCCACCCGTGCCACTCCCTGGAGGAGAGGCTCCCCCAAGGACCGGAGCTACGAGCCCTCCCCCCGCACCTCCCGCAGCTGCTGCAGCCTCCGGCTGAGGTCAGGCTCCACCTCCTTTCTCCGGAGGGAGAGCGCGAGGGTTGTTTGTTGTTGGGGTGTGAGAGGGAGAAGGTTCGAGATCACCTGGCCCAGTGGGCACCGGCCCCGGGAGCGGGAGCGGGAGCGGGGCCGGGTGGGCTGGGTTCGGCGGGAGCCGGCTGCAGAAGGTCGAGGACTCACCTCACCCACCCCCACCCGCTCCGGTTCTGCAAAAGCGGCCCCATCCGCCTCTCTAGTTCTTCCATCCAGCCGCCCACTCGCCCTTGCCCCCGCCCAGCTGTCCATCCTCGGAAGGATTCTGGAGGGGTCAGAATGCCCCCGGCCAAAGGGCCAGCCCTTGGGTTACCACGAGGAACCAGACTGGGGTTTTTTTGTTGTGAGTTTTTTGTTTTGTTTTTTTTTTTGCTCTCAAGAAGCTTCCAGTCGGGGGCTGGGATGTGTTCGGGGTAGAAGGACAAGTAGACAGAAAACAGCTTGACAAACATAACTTCTTGACAGGAACACGCAGTGGCTGCTGAGGAAGCCAAAGGAGGGGTGCCAAGGTCTGCCTCTGGTGTGGAGCTGGGGTGAGGTGCGAGAACGTTCGAGAAAGGGCTAAGCAGTGAGCAAAGTCTTTATGAAGGCGCAGGCATTCTCCACGCAGACCTGCCATCGGTAGGGGCAAAGTTAAGGACGCCCCGGGCAGGGGTCTTCGCTTGAGTAAAGGCGCAGAGCTGTGAAGTAGGCGGTGAGTCGGGAGTTGAGGCTGGAGCGGGACTGGAGCCACCCGGGTTTGTAAGCCCTGCCATGGGGCTTCATCCCAAGGTATCGCTCACGGAAGGCTCTTAAGGGGAAGGAAGGTCCTGGTCAGATCTGGGCGTGACAGAGATCTGGGGAGGCGAGTTGGGGGAGCAGAGGGGTATAGCTCATGCAGGGGGCCTGTTGCCCCTTGGTTTCCACCCAACGCTGGCTTCTCGGAGGGACGGTTTACCTCCGGTCTCCGCCCTTCCTTCCAGGTGGGTTGGGCAAAAAGGGTCTATCCTTGGGGAAGAGTCCCCTCTCAGCGCGGCTCCCACCGCCAAGTACGGGTTCTACCTTCTCTCTCCCCGGGGAAGGGATGGGGAGGGTCCAATTCCTCCATCTCCTCCCTCGCCCCTTCTAAGCCGTCCTGCCATTTCCTGGAGCAGTGGCAAGAAAGAAGTCGGCAAGCAGGGGGACCAGCTTTGCCCTCCAGGTGCTCTTTCTCTGCTCCACTTGGGACTGGAATTCTCAGGCAGTGAACATTGATGATTAAAAACCATATAGAGCTGGTTTCGTCTTCATCCCAATCCCAGGAGGCAGGCATGATCACTGTTGCCATTTCACAGGTTAGGAAACTGAGGCTTAGAACGGTTAATGCCTGTCCCAAGTCACACAGGTGAGACTTATACCCCAGCTTGCCTGACTCTCAGGTCAGGGTTGGATCCCCTGGACCCAGCCCACAGCCCTGATTTCTATGAGCCTGGACAGCCATGCCCCACTGTCTGCCCCTTTGGACCACGACCACTGTTGGTATTGCCAGGTCGAGTAGGACAGGGTGGGAACGTATCAGTGAAGCCTCATACGATCGCCCTGCACTTTCTAGCCTTTTCCCAGACACCTGGAAGCAAACTTTCCAGGGCTTTTCTTTGGGGTCTCCAGCACAGGTCATACCCATTCCTGTTTGTTCCTGGAGCTCCCTGGGCTCTCTGTCTCCGGAATCCTCATCCTCAGAGACTCAAGCCTGACTTCCTGGGAAGGTCTTCTGAAGCTCAGGTGAAGGTCTCCCAAAGCTTAGGTCCACCTCACTCCCTGATGTTATGGACTCCCAGGGGTCCCACACAGCCTCCTGCTATGCCTTCCTGACCATCTCCTGCTTTGCCTGGGTCTCTGTGATGAGTCTATAAACCCTGGAAGACAGGACTGTGGCTTCAACTTCCTCTTTATGGTTTCCTGTGTGTCTCGCATATCCTTGGATCCAAGGAAGGATGGCATTATAGGTCCCTCAGAACCTAGCTCCAGGATAGCCCTCTACCTCTCCCCTTGAACAGATCCACTCAGGGGTCCCAATTTGGCAACCTCTGAGCAGAATTCAGCAGGCAGACAAGTTCTGTTTGACAAGCTTTTTTTCTCACAGGGCTTTCAAAAAAGATTAAAGTTAGGAGTCAATGCTGAAATGTTTGGAAATTTAAAAGAAAAATCCAGATTTACAGTTTCTCTTGAAAAATCAGAAGATCTGGCTACCTTTGGCCCATGTTTCCACGTGCAACAGTTAGGCTGGTGCCAAGTAGCAAATGCCATCTTTACATGGCAGGCATGCTCCAGTGTGCCGTGGTTCCACCTTGCCCTCTTCCACCATTTATGTGTGTCTGACCCCTGAAGGTCTTCAGGTTTGTGATCCTTGCACTCTGGCCTCAGAGACACAGATGGGTGTCATGGTCCAGGCCTTTGGAGTGTCTGCCTCCCTGGGCCTTACTTGGAGATCCTCATTACATTCTCATAGCCTATTTCTCATAATACCTTTATTATTGTTTACTGAGCATGCTCCAAGATTCACGGGCCCAGGCTGCAGATGAAAAGGGAAATGAAATGTGGTCCAGAGTGTGTGGGCTCTTCTGGGTGACATGGTGTAATGCTTGGCAAATAGTAGGTGCCTAATAATGTTTGATGAGCTGAATAGTAAATGGTAAATGGCAACTGAATAAATAAATTAATGGAGTGGGGAGGATGGTTCCAAGAAACGCGAAACGTCTGTGATGATCTGGGTGTGGGTCGCTTGGGACCTCAGCTTCCTTGGGGTCACTGCTATCAAGACACTTGTCCACTCAGATATCAAAATAGGAGTATGTTAAGGGGATCCCTCCTTTGAGGAACCCAGGGGGCTATGGACTGGAAATCCAGGAGTGTACCCACTGTGATTCCTTGAACCCAGACCCGCAGACTCCTGGGACCATGAGGAAACCCAGATCTGGAATGGGCCATGTCTTCCAAAGCCAGGGGTCTTACAGAAGGCCTGGGCAGGCACTCAACATGCATTTCTTTCTTTAATCTTCAACAGCCCTTTTAGGTTAATATTATTCTTAAGTTTACAAATGAATAAGGACACTGAGACCTGAAGAGTCTAAGTAACTGCTCAAGATCACACAGGCTTGGAGTGGTTCCTACCTTTGCTTTTTAAAATATGGCACTTAGGGCTTCCCTGGTGGCGCAATGCAGGGGACACGGGTTGAAGCCCTGGTCCGGGACGATCCCACATGCCAGGAACAACTAAGCCCGTGTGCCACGCGCTCTTGAGACCGCGTGCCACAACTACTGAAGCCCGTGCGCCTAGAGCCGGTGCTCCGCAACAAGAGAAGCCGCTGCAATGAGAAGCCCACGCACCACAATGAGGAGTAGCCCCCACTCACCGCAACTAGAGAAAGCCCGCGTGCAGCAACGAAGACCCAACGCAGCCAATAAATAAATAAATAAAATGTAAAAACATAAATATGGCACTTAGCGTAAAGGGTTAACAGAGGTCTCACCCTTTGTAGGTCTAAAACCTTTGCTCTTTTCACATGTCATGTAGTGTAGTGGTTAAAGAATACAAGCTTTAGCCAGACTCCCCGAGTTGGAGTCCTGGCTCTATAGCTTCTTAAAACATGCAAAGTACTTAGAACAGTGTCTGACCCACAGCAAATGCCCTCAGAGCATTAGCAGTTATGAGTCTACTTCATCATGCCCCCATTCTGCCATGCCTGCAGTCTGCCCTGTTTCTGTATTGGTATTGGAATCCAGTCCTGCAAGCCCTGTTTGCACCCCTGTCTCACACTGGAAGCCCCTACTACGTGGTGCCCGTGGCTGTATTCTGTCCACCCAGCTGCAGTGTGTCCCCCTCTGGCCTCAGTCAGGCTGGATGCCTCTCTTTGCTACGTCTGGGGGAGGAGCCAGCCTCTCTCCCCATGGCTTTCCCACTTCACCCTCCCAACACCAGGGCAGTCTCCATGACCCCAGCCATCTTCGTCTGCATTTGGAAAGATTTTCGGTGGCATCGCTAATCACATTCCCCAAGCCTCCATCTCCTACAGGCTTCTAACCATAGCCACTGACCTCCCCAGTCTTCTGAAACCAAGAGCAGAGGCAGAGAGTCACTGGTGGCTCTTTGGCCGTCTTCCTTCAACCTCAATGAATGCACAGGAGCCCAAGATCAGCTTTTCCCAGCAGAGACACCCCCTGGAGAGGCCCCCAAACTAAAGTCTGGGCCACAAGTGCCATGCTAACCAACCACAGCGCCACTGACACCTGGCACTGTTCAGGCACCAGTGGACCTGAAAGGTGATGCTGATTACATTGCGTCTGACCTGGACAGCCACCCCTCCACCCATCAGAGGAGAGCCCCTCTGACACTCAAGAACCCCCAGCCAAGAGTATATGACCCAGGCAAGACTGAGTCAGAGAATAAATAGCTGGTCAGGTGACACCAGGAGTCAGGCATGAGGTCTGACAAATCATTTCCCCTGATTTGGGAATATTATCCTAATTTTTAAAAATCTTACAAGGGGATTTGCAAAAATCATGATTGGTTATATGGGCAATGCTTCTTCTTTACTGAAATGCATATGGGGAAGTCAGCAATTTTGTTTTTCATTTGTTTCTCTCTGTCAGAGTGTGTTCTGTGGTGATAGATAACATTCCCGGAGAGATTCCATGAGCTCAGAACTGGGTTTATACACTTATACAAGAGTCCTTTATACACTCTCTTCTAATCTTCAGCCAGTCTTATGAAACAGGTAGCTATTATTCCCATTTTACTGATGAAGAAACTGAGGCAGAGAGGGGTTCGATCGCTTACCCAGAGTCACACAGCTAATAAGTAGAGGAGCCAGGATTCAGATCCCAGCCTTGTCACTTTTTTTTAACATAAATTTATTTATTTATTGGTTGAGTTTGGTCTTTGTTGCTGCGCGTGGGCTTTCTCTAGTTGCGGGGAGTGGGGGCTACTCTTCCTTGCGGTGCATGGGCTTCTCATTGTGGTAGCTTCTCTTGTTGCGGAGCACGGGCTCTAGGCACGCGGGCTTCAGTAGTTGTGGCTCACGGGCTCTAGAGCGCAGGCTTAGTAGTTGTGGCGCACGGGCTTAGTTGCTCTGCAGCATGTGGGATCTTCCCGGACCAGGGCTCGAACCCGTGTCCCCTGCGTTGGCAGGCAGATTCTCAACCACTGCCACCAGGGAAGCCCTCAGCCTTGTCACTTTTAGTTCTTCCTTCATCTCTTGTTCCTAAATGAGCTTCCCCAAACCTCCATTTCTGTGTTTTCCAAAAGTCTGTTAGCAAGTAGTTTGGATTTTACACATGAAGTTGCTGTGAGCAACATTCATCTCACTATTAGATAGGGAAGCAAAATGTTTTGAGTGTATTTTCATATTTCTTTATAAAAAGAATATTCCTTTTGCAAACCCTCATCAAAAGTACCCTTTGCTTACCCTCTGCACTCATGTTGACAGTGAAATAATGTGGTCTTTCAGGGACATCACATACACTTCAACCAACTTCCAACTACAGGCAAACCCAGCGCTCTCCCAGTGTTTCGATTTGGGGGTAAAGGCACCAGCCCTCACCCACTTTCCAAAGCCAGGAAACTGCGAGTCATCCCTGGCACCTCGCTCTCCCTCCTCAGCCACCACCCATATCTAATCCATCACCACAGCCTGACTGTCATTTACCTCCACTCCTCACACCTCCTCCCAACCCCAGAACAGCAGCCCCAGCACCTGCATCTGCCCTGTCCCACCCCATCCCCCCATCCCCACTCTGCAGCCTGTTCTCCACGCAGCAGCCAGAGAGATCTTCCCAAAACCGATCACATTGCAACCTTCTCCTGCTTAAACCCTTCTATGGCTCCTGCTGGCTGTCAGGATAAAAATCCGAATATGGGACAGACAAGTGAGGCTGCCCTAGCTGGGAGGCTCCCTGATCCCTACCCAGCGCCACCGCCCCCCCACCCCCACAATTGCACTCCTGAACCGGCAATACTCCCTCCCTCCCAAGCCAAGCCAGGCCAGCAAGGGTAAGGCCTGACACCCGAGGCTGGGGTGAAGACCCATGCCTGCACTGGGTCCTGCCGTTTCCCCACAGCTTGGCAGGGCACCTGCACACGGTAGTTCTCAGTAGCAATTACTGAATGATGAATGAATAAATGAATGACTGGCAAAGAAAGCAAGCCTTTGCCTGTGCTGCAGCGGCTCTGCAGTCTGCCTGCTTTGCCAGGTGGGCACAGCACTGGACCTTCCATATCCGCTTAGAAAACTACCTCCTGCTGCCACACTGCCTACCAGGCCCTGCTGCTATTTTTACTATAAAATTTTCTGACTTTAATTCAGTGACTAGATTACAACAGTTGTGGGTTCGACAGGGCAGACTTTGAAATCTGAAGACATAAAAGTTACGGTGCTGGCTTTGACAGTCCAGATGGCTTCTCCAAGAAGCTAGAATCTGTGGCCCCAGAACCCTGCTCTTTTAGCTGCTACTAAAAAGATCGGAGAATTTAGTTCAAGGAGAAGCCTTGGGATTTCCCCTGTCCTCTTATACCCCTCCCCCTGCAAGTCCGCCCTGGATGTTTTAGTTAAATCTGATTTCATTTAAATAAGCTTGGTGAAGGGTGACAGGAGGACAGGTGGTCCCCTCTTGTAGCCCCCCAGGGAAGGCATTCATTATGCAAGTATTTAATGGTGGGTACCTCCGTTAAGCCAGGCTTAATGCTGGGGATTCAGCAGCAAACCAGACAGAGAATGTTTGGATGAGCGGTGCTCATGCTGGGTCTTAAAGAATGGATAACATTAGAACTGACTGGCGTGATTAAATGTCTATCAGTGTTTCACATCTATTTCCCCAACTAAACTGTAAGCTCCTTTGGCCCCATAACTGTTCCTCGCCTTTGAATCCTGGCGCCCCTCAATGCCGGTCATTCTTCACCAAGGTGGGGATTGGGGGCGGGGTGGAGAGGTGGGTCACTCAAGTGGGCTGTGTCTGGGGTACTCTAGCTGAGGGGCAGGAGGCTGGATAAGCTGGTCCATCCATTGACTGGCGGTGTGACTGGGTGGTGGACCCCAGGAAACCCTTGCATACTCTCTAGGTGCAGAGTGATGAAGTTTCTATGAGGCTGCAGGGAAATGAGTTGGGTGGCTTTTTCCTGGAGAGTGGGGCAGGCTGGGGCGGCAGGGAGTGGAGGGAAGGGACAGCTCAGAGAACCTTGTGGGGAAGAAAGAAGCCTGAGCCCACAGGAGTGGCCACGTGGGGTTCCCATCCTCAAGGCAGAGGGGAATGTGGAAGTTTAAGGAATGCAGAATATGGGATAGGGAAGTAGGGAAGGGTACACTAGTGAGGGAGATACCTCAGAGCTAACACCGGGGAGCCTTCTTTGGGGAAGGCTCACAGCCTTACTTACAGATTGTCCTGTTGCCTATTGACAGAAGGCTCCACATACTCTGAGGCACCTCCGGGGCCTCTCCCAGGCTGAGGAGTCCAGGACATGAGTCTCTAGGCCACTTGGAAGTTTGGGTGATCAGGTGGGGAGAGCAGAAAAACTGCAGCATGAAACTTCGAAAGGCTCCTCGGGGGTCGGTGAATGGGGCTTAGGGGTGTGTGGGGCAGGGTTCCAAGCACCCGGGCATCCTGCACAGGAGAAGACAAGGCAGGGCCCCACTCGCTTTCCAGTGTGGACTTCACCTTCCTTCACTCTGGAGCCAGGCAGCCTCCCAGGAAAGGAGGGGTACCCGGGACAGATGAAGATCCCAAAGGCCAACCTGCTTCCCATCTGCCCTCTTCTCAGCCTTGCAGGACCTACCGCAAGGTGTACTCTGTCCAGAGGCACCCAGGAGGCGGGGGCAGGGAGAGAGGTAGTGAGAGGGGCCGGGTCTGCATATCTGGGTGGTGATTCTTTTTTTATTTTATTTTGAAATTTTTTAATTTTTAACTTTTTATTATAAGAATTTTCGAACACAAAGGAGAATAACGCAATACACATCCATGTGCCCATTACAGAACTTCATCAATTGTCATCATTTTGCTAATCTTGCAGAAACAAGTTTTAATTATAATCAGAGATAAAACAGGATTCAAACTTCGTGGAAAAGAGTAAAATAGACTTTTTTTAGGTGGTGCTTCTTTAGCTTGAACTGTTGCCAGCTCTGGACTTTGGAAGTAGCCTCAACATTGGAGAGCAGGTCCCTGCTCTCCCAGGTAACTGAAGTCATACAAAATTCCCATCCCTCCAGTCTTAATGAACAACTTTGCAATGGCCGCAACCCCACCCTTGCACTCTGGGCCAACAGCAGGAGTCTGGAAAGAAAGAAAGGGCTGGGTAGGCTGCAGGCCAGTTATGAAGGACATCGGGTCTCACCTCCCCAGCCTCTTCTCACTTCAGATTCCTCCTCCTCCGATTTTAGATCTTAATTCATCTCATAATAAATTTAAGTAAATAATTTTATTTCAGCAAGTAAAGGGACCTACTGTCTACCCAACCTTGCCCAACCTGGCAGCATCAGGTAAGGTACTCAGGTATGGACTGAGACTCTGCTACTCCGTTCCCATAAATAGAACAAGCATTTGGGGTGGGCCCTGCGTTGCCCTGAAAATACTCAGCTTTGCAGAGGCTGCCTCTTGGAGCCCAGGCGGATGCGCCGGGGGGGACTCTCAAGGTGGGCCAGGCAGGTGGCCCCCAGTGCTGGGCTCATCTCCCTCTGGCAGCTGCGAGCTCACGCTCCTTGCCTCCGCTCCTGCGGCATGCCTAACAACCTGTCTCTTGGTGCGTGCAGCCGTGTACGTGTCTGTATGTGTGCACCCGTGTTTGCCCAGTGGGCACAGGGCACAGGTGTGTTTGGATGGAGATGTGCCTATCTCTGTGGTTCCCTGCATAGCCCTAGTTTTCTCTTCTTTCTTCCCTCCGTCTATTGCTGGCAAAAGCAGCAATACTGTACTTCTTCCACTGATCCCCCGTCCTCTGTGGGGGGAGGATACTGCCTGTGCTGAGATATCCCTGGGCTCAGAATATTGTTCCTCTCTCCAAGAAAACTCCCACTTACCTGTCTAGCCCATACTCTTCCATGTCTTCCAGGGCAAAGCTGTGTTGGGCTGCCTGGAAGAGTAAGTGGAAACAAAACTGTCCTTCTCTGAGGCTGGTCTATACTAACTCAATGCTGGCCCAGCTCATGGTTCTCAGCTTGTCCATAAAGGTTTGTTGACTGTGGCTTATAGGCCTGGGCAGGGAAGCAGTGATGCACACTCTTTTTTTTTTTTTTTTTTTTTTTGCGGTACGTGGGCCTCTCACTGTTGTGGCCTCTCCCGTTGCGGAGCACAGGCTCCAGACGCGCAGGCTCAGCGGCCATGGCTCACGGGCCCAGCCGCTCTGCGGCATATGGGATCTTCCCGGACCGGGGCACGAACCCATGTCCCCTGCAACGGCAGGCGGACTCTCGACCACTGCGCCACCAGGGAAGCCCCAATGCACACTCTTTTGTTGTCTGATTTTTCCCCCTTGCTGAAAAGAAGCTCGTGGGGCTGGCCCTGAGGCTGGCGTGCCACCTCTGCCCTGGGTCACTTCTGGTGGCATCATTCTAAAACATATAGGCCACGCAACAACTTTGGAAAACAGTCTGGAATTACCTAGTAAACTTGATCATGTATACCCTACAACACAGAAATCCCATTTCTGGGAGTGTACCTGGAGACTTGCACACATAAACTGGGAGACACATATGGAATGTTTTAGAGTAGCCCCAAACTGGAACCAACCCAAATGTCCATCAACACGAAAATGGATACTTAAATTGTAGTATTTTCACAGAATGGAATACTATACAAGAAAAAAAGTAGGCAAATTAAAGCTCCACTCATTAACGTGAATGACTCTTTAAAAACTATGCAAAGGTGAGCCAGAGAAGCAAGACACAGAAGAATATATTTAGGATGAGTACCATTGCACAAAGCTTAAACAGGTGATCGAAATAATAGTGTTTAGGGAGACACACAGAGGTAGGAAACTATAAAGAAATGCGGGGAGAGGATTATCACTAAATTCAGGGTCATGGTTCCTCTGGGGGGAACGTGTCAGTGAGGGGCACACAGGCTTCTAAGGTACTTGGAATGTTCTCTTCGTTGGCCTGGGTGCTGGGTACACAGGAGTTTGTGTTACTGTTTTTCACACTGCATACATGCATGTTATATACTTTTCTAAATATACTCTACATTTTATACAAGAAAAAAAAGGATGGTGTGTGCCCCGACTCTGCCCTCTTTTTGTATCCAATCCCTGCACTTGTCCTCAGCTGGCAGAGAGGGGGCCAGGGTCCCTCATCACAGTTCCTTTCTGTTTCTGAGGGGGGCCAGAGGACTATGGGAGGTGAGGGCCTCCCCTCTGCAGCTGGGCCCCGCTACTCCAGAGTGGGAGGCCTGGGGGAAACAGGGCCAGGCGAGGCCGGCTGGCTCTGCTGTCTCTGCCAACTCTGAGGATTAGGCCAGGGCTCTGGCCCACCTGTTGTTTCACTCATTCAGCATGAACTTAGGCACTGAGCACTTACTGTGAGCACTGGGTGCTGTTGGGAGTGTTCAGATAAGTGAGAAATGGTCTTTGACCTCAAAGATCTGTACTGTATACAGAGGTAATCACGTATACAAGTAACTATGGTACCTGGAAAATGTGAGCTAAATATCACATGACCTCCCATCTGCACTTTCAATAAACATTTGTTGAACAGCTATTATGTGCCAGAAACTGTGCTGGATGGTGAGCATATAAAGGCAGTTCAGTCACAATCCTGACCCTTATGTTCTTAGCCTGGTGCATGGGAAACAGACACAGATGAGATAAAAACAACAGCGGGGGGCTTCCCTGTTGGCGCAGTGGTTGAGAGTCCGCCTGCTGATGCAGGGGACACGGGTTCGTGTCCTGGTCCGGGAAGATCCCACATGCCGCGGAGCGGCTAGGCCCGTAAGCCATGGCCGCTGAGCCTGCGCGTCCGGAGCCTGTGCTCCGCAACGGGAGAGGCCACAACAGTGAGAGGCCCGCATACCACAAAATAAATAAATAAATAAATAAACGACAGCGGGGAAAGCCCACTGATGCAAATATGCCCAGGGAGAAGCAAGAAGGGGCTCCACTCAGGATGGGTGAGATGGGGACAGACGAGTGGGAAAGGTTGGAGAAGGGAGGCCTTCCTGAAGGAAGCAGCCCCTGAACTGAGGCTTTAGGGATGAGGAAGCAAGAACAAGGTGAAGGGCTAAGACATCCTCCACAGAGGGATCAGCTGGGGCAAAGGCGCAGGGTAAGAAACAATGTCACGAGGACTGTTTGCAACCAGAACACAAGTACTCAGCAGGGATGCGGAGAGGAGCAGCCGGAGGGGAAGGCCAACGCAGATCAGGGTCATATTTGCCTTGCAAAACCTTAGATCTTATAGGTGTTGGGAGCCACCAAAGTATTTAGGGGCTTGATAGTTCACTCTGGCTCAGTATAGAGGAAGGGTTGAGGTGCGTGGATTGGAAGGAGGCAGGCAAGTTGTCAGGTTGTTGTGGATCCGAGAACTATTTTGACAGGCTAGCTGTGTCTGAGAGTCGGTGGGTGGGTGGGTGGAGGAGAGGCCAGCTTCACAAACAGCTCCCTGCCGAGTGACCAGGTGTGTCCCACAGGGCGCTGGAACTAGTGTGGCTCTGGGTTCTGGATATGAGGAGTGTGGGCAAAGGCAGCAACAGCCAGGAATGTGGATGGGGCTCTGAACTCTCTGATTCCAGGACCCCCAGATGCTGGCCTGTGGACATGAGGCATGTAGTGGGCTTCTTATAAATTAAATGTGTGCACTTGAAAGATCCATCTGCAGTTAAATCAATAAGTCGGCATATCACTTAAAGGCATGAAGTGAATTACCAAACGAAATCTCTTAAAGATTCAAAAGGAGTTTCATCCTGGAACTGGGCGTAGGGGAGGGTTTGCAGATTTGTTTTTTTGTTGCTGTTGTTGATTTTAAACAAGCCTTTAAACTATCCTAGTTTAAAACCCATGCACATAAAACAAACACACACCCCTACCAGCAAAAAAAAATCCTGGCCTTTGTTCTGAATTTCTGTCCTTTCTACTTTTTAAATTGCTAAAAGTGGCCTTTCTTGTATGAAACGATACAGATGGAGAGTAGCCGGCTTTTCCCCCCGTTAATGTCCTCATTTGGCAGAAGAAAACGTCGCTGAGCCCTGTGCATCCTGAAATACAAGACTGCGAGCCTCCAGTCCAGAGCACCCTGCCTTTGCGGCGGGCGGCCGGCAGGGGTCAGGCGAGCTCCACGCAGGACCCACGGAACCGCGCCCGAGCCCGAGCTGGGGTCCGCCGCGAGTGCGGCGCCTCGGGGGAGGGGGACAGAGGGAGGACCCTGGACCCTGGACCTGTCCTAGGCTGGGGGTCGCGGCTAACGGTCCTGGGTTAGCCGGGCGGGGCGTGGACTGGGCGTCCGCCCCCAAATAAAAAAGAGGGGCCCTTTCTCAGCCCCAACGCCTAGCTGACGCCAGGGCTGGCTCCACGTCTGGGCGTTGCCGGTTCACCTAGCGTTTTTTCGGGTACCGTGGGCAACTCACCGGTCTTCAGGAAGCGGGCCCTGCGCAACCTTGTCTCCTGCACCGGGTTGTCGGGATAAAGGAGCTAATATGTCAGTATGAGACTTGAGAGGTCTATATAGGTGAGCGATTGTCATTACCAGGTTATATGGGTTTAGAATTAGGACTCAGGCCTCTGGAGGTGTGTCCTCTAGGCCCCAGATCAGCTGTTCTAAAAGGTTGCCTGTGCTTTATAATTACCCCTGGGGATGTGATTAGGTCTGGGGCCCATCCAGGAATCTGGGTTTTTTACAGGTTGCTAAATTCTGATAAAGGGTGTGCCCAGACCACACTTGGAAAACCATTCTCTTAGCTTCTGTTGCCATCCGACGGGGCAAACAGTAGGAGAACAAAGAATGGCATGGTAGTCAACAGGGGAGCTGGGCTGATAATGACCTGCCTAAAACTGGAGTGGAACGAGGCAGCCCCAGGAAGGAGTGGTGCTGGGAGCTGGTACTGCAGAGTTGCGCAATGCACAGAACAACCCCAAATACCAAGAACCAGTGCCCCCTGCTCTCCCATCATTCATGACTCAGGCTACACTTTTGTGGCTTTATTTTATAACATTTCTGTTTCACATATAGCATTGGGAGAATAATCATCCTCCCCAAGTTGGTGGCAGAGCTCTGTTACCCACACTGACTGGATGAAGCATCCCATTCTGAACGTCTTCGGGCTGTTTGTTCCAGCTACACTTTATAACCAGCAAGACCACCATTTTAGCCACATTCATCTCCAACGTAGTAGGGAGCAGGGTGGGGAAGTGAAGGGACAGGGCCACAAGCCCCTCAGGATAGGACTGGGCTGGGGCTGGTAAGGAGCTAGCTCCACCTGTCACAAGCATCAGGCTGGGAACAGCTCTTGGCTATAGGCCAGGACCGAAAGTCAGAACAGGCGCTGCTGGGCTGAGGGCCAAGAAAACCAGTTCTCTTTTAGGGAATTAGATGGGGTGGGACAACCCAAAACTGTCCCACTCTCGCTGTGCTCCATCCAGGCGGCCATGTAGTAGGGCCCCAGCCTGGCATTCCCAGAACCCCTATTTCTGCTGATCTGGATTCTAGCTCCAGTTCTGACCTTGGGAAAATCAAATTGTCTTGATCTTAAACATGGGGATGGTTTCCAGAAACTTACGAGCTTCCTTCTAGCTCCAAGACTCTTAGCGCTCCCTCCTTTCTTTAAAAAATCACTGGGAGATCTGGAAAAGGGAGGTTGAGAACTCCTCTATCCTAAGGGCTGATTCCACCCCTGTGTCCCCTATCACCAATGAGCAGGCTGAAGGGCCAGAAGCAGGACCTGGACCAGCCACTCTCCAAGGACATAGGGCTGGAGCCAGACAGAAGGCAGTAGCAAGTAGACTGCTTCTCCCCCAAAACACCAGTTTAGAAGCAGATGGGTTTGCTTCACGAAATGTTTAATACAAAATGGCAGCAGCCACTGTGCAGTTGTAACAAAATTAGCCATAGGGTGTCCAGAGAAATGTATGCAGGCAGCCTTGGCTGGAGTTAAGCCAGCCAACCCAGGCCTGCTGCCCAGTCAGCTGTGGGCTGTCACATGGCCAGGACTGGACGGTGGCGGTGGCAGCGTTGTGCTGGAGGCATTGAGCCCCGTCCTTCACGAGCACGCTGACCTCTGCCCCACCGTGGACTCTGGGTGGCACAGGTGTTCTGAGATGCCTATTTCCAGACCTCTACCCCAGTGGTAGGATTTCAGCTTAAAGAATGAGGGATGGAGGGGTTGCTGCAGAGGGGGTGCCCACTCACAAGCTGCTGAGAGCTGATGCCTCTAGAAATTGGCAGAAACAGAGGCTAGGTTTGGGGGGTATTTTTCCCCAGAAAGAAAAGACGCTACCAAGTTCAAATGAAGGAGAGGGGCAACGCTTCTTGTGTACTTGAGCAGAGTTCCCTGGCAAAGGCTCACCAGGAAAAAAGGTGCCCACCCTGGGAGCGGGGGTGGGGCATCAGGCTTGAAGTTAGAGAGCAAGGGCGCAGAGTCACCAAAGCCCTCCCACTGAGCCCCAGAAAAGCCAGCATGCTTCCTGAGGAGTCCATGTTAAGCTGCTGCACACTTTCCCTGGGCCGGTGGGCAGGGCCTGCCTGGAGAAGAGCTGCCGCGTCTCTCCTTCCAGAGAAAGGCCTCTAGGTGCTGGGAAAGGGGATGAAGTGTCTTGGAGTTAGTGGAATTCTGCGTTGAAGGCTCTGCCGATGACTAGCCGCCTCACCTCACTGGTCCCAGCCCCGATCTCATACAGCTTGGCATCTCTCAGAAAGCGGCCCATGGGGAAGTCATTGATGTAGCCATTGCCACCTGCAGCCATGGTTTGGGCACAGAAGAAAGGACAACAGGAAAAGTGATGGGCAGTGGGCAAAGCGAGGAAAGCAAACAGAAGATCAAATACATAGAAATGGGCTAGGAGGAGAGACTGATTGAAGAGAAGCAGCAAAAGGTGATGAGAGGTTTCCCTGGTGGTGCAGTGGTTAAGAATCCGCCTGCCAATGCAGGGGACACGGGTTCGAGCCCTGGTCTGGGAAGATCCACATGCCACAGAGCAGCTAAGCCCATGCGCCACAACTACTGAGCCTGCGCTCTAGAGCCCATGAGCCACAACTACTGAGCCCGTGTGCTGCAACAAGTGAAGCCCATGCGCCTAGAGCCCGTGCTCTGCAACAAGAGAAGCCACCGCAATGAGAAACCTGCGCACTGCAACGAAGAGTAGCCCCCGCTCACCGCAACTAGAGAAAGCCCGCGCACAGCAACGAAGATCCAACACAGCCAAAAATAAATTAAAAAAAAAAAAAAAGGTGGTGAGAGGGATGGGGTGGGGATTACCTAATTGTGGGGAGGGTGGACAGGAGGCCGGAAGTCCACTCAGAGTGCTGAGGATGCCAGGCAAAGGTAGGGGAGAACCACTGGCAAACATGGAGAAGGGGGACAAGAAACTACTGCATAGCACTTACTGGGGGCCAGGCCCAGAGAGGTGAAGTAATTTGCACAAGTCACAAAGCTGGTCAGTGGTAGAGCCAGGATTTGAACCTAGGCCGTCTGGCTCAAGCCTGTGCTCTCAACCACTATGCGGCATTGAAGTGAGGCTGTTCCACCTCTGAGGCGTCTCCTCTTCCCCACTCCCCAGTGCCCATAGGACGAGGCTGGGAGGGTAAGAGGGGGGCACTACTGGAGACAGTAGCAACCTGTGGCCTCTGGCAGTTTTCTTCTTTGCTTTTCCATGTCCTCCCAGTAACTGGGGCAGGAGGAACCTAAGGGTGCAGCTCAGCTGAAGCACAGGGTGAGGAGTGGGGGCCGCTCACCCAAACACTGGATGCCGTCCAGGGCTACCTGTGTGGCGCACTCGGCTGAGTAAAGAATCACCCCAGCGCAGTCCTGTGGGAGGAGGTTCCGTGTCAGCAGGGTCCCCGCCAGGGCCACACGGAGGGGAGGGGGCCCAGCAACCACCCCTGCCCCGGCGCGCTCTCCTCTGGGCCCAGCCCTTACCTTGGCAGTGCAGTAGCCCTCATCACAGGCCTTGGCGACATTGTAGACGTACTGCCGACAGGCCATGAGGCGGGTGTACATGTCTGCCATCTTCCCCTGCATCAACTGCACACAAAGGGAGCCCACAGGTCAGCGTGGTGGAGACACGCTCCTCTCAGAATCATTCCCTAGTTACCAAAAGTAGGTCAGCAGTAGCAACCTGACAGCCAGGAATGGGGACCCGGGGCACAGAGAAGAGGTGGTGGGACTTGCTTAGGATGACAGACATGGTAGCAGGTCTGGAGTCAAGGCCAGAGAGCAGCTGCTGCATTGTGGACCTGGCCCTCCACTCACACGACTCTCATTACCGACCGTCCCGCAGCCCAGAAAGTGTGACTCAAAATGCTACTCCCTCCCCACAATCTGCTCCCTTCACCCTCCAACCCTACAATGCCTCATTCATTCATCTCAAACAGGAAGGGAGGTGACATGAGATGAACTGCCTGACAGCTTTCAAAGCCAGTAGCATGCTGAGGAAGCCTGCGCCCCAAGCATTCACTCATTTTTTTGTTTTTTTGGCCACGCCACGAGGCTTGAGGCTTGCGGGATTAGTTCCCCAACCAGGGATCGAGCCTGGGCCCCCTGCAGTGGAAGCACGGAGTCCCAACCACTGGACCGCCAGGGCATTCCCGCAAACTCATTTTTGTTTTTTAATTTATTTATTATTTATTTTTGGCTGTGTCGGGTCTTCGTTGCTGCACATGGGCTTTCTCTAGTTGGGGCGAGCGGGTGCTACTCTACATTGTGGTGCGCGGGCTCCTCATTGCTGTGGCTTCTCTCGTTGCAGAGCACGGGCTCTAGGCACTGGGGTTTCAGTAGTTGTGGCACGCGGGCTTCAGCAGCTGTGGCTCATGGGCCCTAGAGCACAGGCTCAGCAGTTGTGGCACACGGGCTTAGTTGCTTCGCGGCATGTGGGATCTTCCCAGACCAGGGCTCGAACCCATGTCCCCTGCACTGGCAGGCGGATTCCCAACCACTGTGCCACCAGGGAAGTCCCTCAAACTCATTTTTTTGATGAAGGATAGTAAATGCCCACAGCAAGTGCCCTATTCGTTCATTTGTTAAAGAAAAGCTGAACCCAACGAAAGAGTACATCTTAACAAAACCATTCCACTCACCTGGAAGTGGCCGATCTTCTGGCCAAAGGCTTCCCTCACGTGTAGGTAGGGAATAGCGTGGTCGAGGATGGCCTGCATGATCCTGCGGGAAGGAGAGAACACTGGCGAGGGGCCTCGCTGTTACCCCATTGCTGGTTGGGGGGCAAATGCTAGTGTGGAAAGGCCTGGGGGGCAGCCCAGCAAGACAAGGAGCTGGCGTCCCAGGGAGGAGAAAAGGAGCGTGAGGACCCTTGTCAGCCCTGCTCAGTCACTGCACTGACTGCCTGGCAGTCAGTGCCCCTTCCCCTGAGACCAGGCGGAGTGGCGGGACCCTTCGTAGATGGTTAGAGCTCAGGCGTCTTGCTTCACATCTGAGTAACTAAGCAGGGTGGCTCCTCAGGCCTTGTGTCTGTCACCCAGTGATACTTGCCTTCAGTGCAAAGAAAGTAAACGTGAGAGGAAAGGTAATTTTTTGTCTCCAGGAGATAAGGTACAGGCTCCCATCGGCCCCGAGGGGAGGGCTGCGGCACCACCTGCTGAGGAGGCTACAAGAGCCCAGCTCCTCCACCCCCCGCCCCGAGCCTCACACTCACCCGAGGGGCCCACCGGCCAGCACCAGCCGCTCCAGGTCCAGCCCACTCATCAGCACGTAGACGCCCTTACTTCGATGGCCCAGGACGTTGGCAGCTGCAGGGAAAAGTGCTGGTCAGGGGCAAGGGGGCTGTCCACAGCCTCCTCGCTTTTAGAGAAGTTGCTGGGTTTAGTAACGTGGCTCTCTCACAAGGCATTAAAATATGTTACCTGACCTTCAACTAGGGCTCCGGGTGAGGAAAAGGATGGAGTTTACCATTTCCAGTCAGAAGTGGAGTTTGCTAGTGGGGACATGCTCCCCTCACCCTGCCCCCAACACACACACCATCCCCAAGACCAGACACACAGGCCCAATCCTTAGATCCTCCCCTTCTCTCCTTGAGCTGCCTTGGATGGGAAAGAAGAAAAGCTAGTTTGGTCTAGAAGTCATCCAACCTCTCCCAATTTTTCTTTTTAACACATTTGTGCCCATAAAGGAACCAGAGAATTACTCTTTCCCCCAGGTTGAGTCTGCTCTGGTTAATACTACCCTCCACCCTCCCCTGGGTGGTCCATGGAAGAGCCTGTCCAGGAGATGGGCCACTGGGTGCTGGTGACAGAAACTGCTGAACACCTCCCCACCCAGGAAGCAAGGACACTGGATGGCCTGGGGAGGTGTGGGCAGGAAGCTGAGTGCAAAGAGTTGACACCACTGACCTGTCTTTAATGCTAGTGGAGTTTTTTCCTTGCCGACAAAGAAGGCTCTGCACTGATCGTCCCTCCCTAGATGCTCCTTATGACTAGAGCACACTTTTCTCAGGTGGCGGATCGTGGGGCAGAGGGATGGTTTACGGCTGAGACACAGAACCATCCTAACTGGTGATCCAATCTGTGCCCTCCGTCTCATCAGCGCGTGACAGGCGTGCTGGTTCTCTCATGATGTAGCACACTTGCACTTACACTTCAGGGGAGAAATACCTATAAACTGAACTGCCTTCCCTTCACCGAGTCCAGCTTCCATCAGTTTATTTAGATGTTTTTTTTAGCATTGTTAATGAATACCTCACACAGGCTGTACAGGCAAATGTACATACAAGGACGTCTGAAGGACATGAGTGGGTAAGGGCAGATCTTACCTTTCTACTCCAGATACTGGAATACCAGCCCCGGGCACAGTGTGTGGTCCACATAGGGAACACCACCCTTCCCTGAAGCCACAGTAGGGCATACGGCTGCAGGAGCTCTGGCCGGGAAGGACAGCTGTCCAGATTGAGACCAACACCTATGGGCCAGTGGGCAAGGGCACAGCGGCAGGCCCACTGTCTGGCCACGTACCATGGGTGAGCTAACGATGGTGAGGCTCTCCAAGCCAGAGATGGGCTTTCTCAGCGTGTGATGGGGTCAGGACAGGGGCTCCCTCGTTCTCAGAGACTCACCAGGAACCTCGCAGTCCTCAAAGATTAGCTCACAGGTGTTAGAGCCCCTCATCCCCAGCTTGTCCAGCTTCTTGGAGGTGCTGAAGCCTGGCATACCCTTTATGGGAATAAAAGGTGGCCCTGATTACAGAGCAGTCCCCAAGGGGGCCAAGAAAAGGGAAACCCCTGGGAAGTAACCATCTTTCCATCAAGTCCCTGTGTTTGCCTGATACACCAGCGTCTACTCACTCTGAATGCAACCACCCCATTTCTGGAGGCGCTGCCCTAACACTCCACCCCAGCCTCCCCTGCTGCTGGCTGCATTCTCCCCAGTTCTCGAGAGACCGGTTCTTTCCCAGTGAAATGCCAGATCCCTGGCGCCCTTCTGACCCTTCCTGGCTTTGGTTCCTTTCCTTGGGGGAAATCACTTCTTTTTTTTTTCTTTAAAGATTTTTTTTAATTTTAATTTATTTTTATTGGCTGTGTTGGGTCTTTGTTGCTGCGCACAGGCTTTCTCTAGTTGCGGCGAGGGGGGCTACTCTTCGTTGCGGTGCGTGGGCTTCTCATTGCTGTGGCTTCTCTTGTTGCAGAACACGGGCTCTAGGTG
Source organism: Stenella coeruleoalba (assembly GCF_951394435.1). Taxonomy (NCBI): domain Eukaryota; kingdom Metazoa; phylum Chordata; class Mammalia; order Artiodactyla; family Delphinidae; genus Stenella; species Stenella coeruleoalba. Next base: position 83,458,049 of record NC_137147.1, on the reverse strand, counting down.
CGTGGGCTTCAGTAGTTGCAGCACGCGGGCTCAGTAGTTGTGGCTCGCGGGCTCTAGAGCGCAGGCTCAGTAGCTGTGGCACATGGGCTTAGCTGCTCTGCGGCATGTGGGATCTTCCCGGACCAGGGCTCAAGCCCGTGTCCCCTGCGTCGGCAGGCGGATTCTCAACCACTGTGCCACGAGGGAAGCCCCAGGAAATCACTTCTAAGACACTCTCCCCAGCCCACTCAATTCCTTTGCCCTCTTGTTCCTCTGCCACCTGTACCTAATGGAGTCCCACGCAGGGTTCAACTCAACCACCTGTGTGCTCTGACCTGGACTAATCAGATGCAGAACGCGTTGGCATATGCCCATCAGAGCACTGCCAGGTGTTGCTTCCCTCTCCTCTAGGAGATGAGAGCAGCGTGACTCAACCTGGAGAGTTCCCATCTCAGCCACGCCCTTTGGGCTACTCACTTTTCTTGTCCTCCAGTCCCATTCCGAAACACTCTCTCCCTCTCCCTATGGAGGGTACTGCAAATCTTTAAAACACTCATTCACGAAACTCTCTACCAACTCCCCTGCCCCCATGGTCCCCCCGCCCTCCCAGGGGCCCTGGCCTCCTACTTCATGACCATTAGGCGGATGGTTCCTCCACCATCACCATCGCCATCCCCCACCCGTGCCTCTTCTCCCTCAACTCACCATTGTGCTTTGCTCACTCTCTCTCATGCATCTCACTTTCTCCTTCTCCTATTTTCTTTTCTCTTTACCAAAAAATTTGCTCAGTTCTCTCCCATTCCTAAAAGCAAACTGAAACTCCCAACTTTTCATTCGAACTCCTGCTGTCTCCCTTGTGCTTTTACTGACAAGACTTGGAAGGTGCGGTCTCCGGTCTCCACCTGCATCCTCACTCATACCTCGGGCTCCCGCGGCTGCTCTCTCCAAGTCCACCAGTGACACCCTGATTGTCAAAGCTGGTGGCCTCCCTTCAGTCCTCATCTTCCTGGACCTCCGGACAGCCCGGCTCTGTGGATGGCTCCACCGTCCTCAGACTTGACCCCTCCTCCCTGAATTCCACTTTTTGGCCACCCTCCTTTCAGTCTCCACTCCCGCCTCAGCCCCATCCCAGGAGGGAGCCTCAGCAGAGCACACAACCCTGCTGGTCTTTGCAATCACCTGAAGGAGGTCATCTCTGGTGCCACTTTCAGGAGATAAAAGCCTCCCGCCATACACTCCCCTACACTCACCTTCTCCACAATGAAGGCTGTGATGCCCCGAGAAGCTGGCACAGCAGCCAGATCTGTCTTGGCATAGACAATAAGGACATCAGCATCAGGGCCATTGGTGATCCAGAATTTGTTGCCATTCAGGACATAGTGGTCTCCTAAGGACAGGAAGTTGGCTACTTGCATAAGCTGTATGGGCCTGTCTCAACCAGTCAGTTCTCCAGACCTTCTGTTGACCAAAAAGCTGTCCAGCTGGCAAGTGCTTCTAGAAACCCAGCAGAGGCCACCTCCAGTCACTGCTCCCTCACCTCGAAGGTCTGTCCCTCTGCCCACTCCAGCTCTCAAATCAAGGGGATCCTCACCTTTCTTTTCTGCTTTCAGCTTCATGGAGACAACATCGGAGCCAGCATTTGTCTCACTCATGGCCAGGGCTCCGACGTATTCACCGCTGATCAGCTGCAAGGAAAACCCCAAAGGGCCTTGTTATGACTTCAGAAATACCCTACAGGGGCTCACTGATACCATGTCTTGCCTGGTCACATGACACCCCTTCCAACTTCTTTCAGATCTGGGCATAGGTAAAGTCCTAGAAGAGAAGCCCCATAGCCACAAGCCTGAAGCTTTCTCTTCTATGCCCATTCCCTTTGCAAGGGAAGCTAGTCCTAGGCTTTCATTTCTTAAAATGCTCAGTAAATGTTGTCCAGTGACTGACTCAGGTGTTCTGGCCCTATTTTTAATTTATTTTTTGGCTGTGCCATGCGGCTTGAGAGTCCCCGACCAGGAATGGAATCCACGCCCCCTGCATTGGAAGCACGGAGTCTTAACCACTGGACCACCAGGGAAGTTCCTATTTTTAATTTTTTTGATTGAAGTATTTTATTCTTTTTTTAGTGTCATATTTTAGTTTTTTATTTTCTTAATTTATTTTTAGCTGAGTTGGGCCTTCGTTGCTGCGCGGGATTTCTCTAGTTGCGGAGAATGGGGGCTACTCTTCGTTGCAGTGCGTGGGCTTCTCATTGCGGTGGCTTCTCTTGTTGCGGAGCACGGGCTCTAGGCACGCAGGCTTCAGTAGCTGTGGCTCGCGGGCTCTAGAGCGCAGGCTCAGTAGTTGTGGCGCACGGGCTTAGCTGCTCCACGGCACATGGGAGCTTCTCGGACCAGGGCTCTAACCCGTGTCCCCTGCATTGACGGGCGTATTCTTAACCACTGCACCACCAGGGAAGCCCTGACTGAAGTATTTTAAAACAAATCCCTGACCCCTTCCTACCCCTATCAGTTTCAGGGCAGCAGCATGCTACAGAAAGCAAGGCTGACCAGCCCTCCCCAATGGGGGAGAAGCCTCATGGCTGGTGGTTGCACCATGCGATCAGCGTGTTTCTCCATCCCCATTTCCTCACCTTGGGGAGGTACTTCTCCTTCTGGGCCTCGTTTCCATTACGAACAATTTGGTTGAGGCAGAGGTTGGAGTGGGCACCGTAACTGAGACCCACTGCTCCAGAGACTCGGGATATCTCCTCCATCACCAGCACGTGTTCCAGGTAGCCCAGGCCAGAGCCACCATACTGAACTAGGGGTTGGGGTGGGGGGCGCAGGGGAGTGGAAAAGGCAGCCTGGTTAAATGAGGACACTGAGAGGAATCTTACATTTATTTGCAGTAGAGGAACACTCTTATAGCACCTATTCCAAGTTCCCTCTAGCAAGGTCAACAGGCGGATGCTGTGGACCCTGCTCGCAAGCTCACAGAATTGGTTTTGCCTGCTGCTGCCTCTGGTCAGCTGAGGCATGGTTCAGAAAACAGTCATTGCAACTCCTGCTTTATCCCAAACATCAAAATCAGAGAGGCTGGGTTACCTGGTGCCAGCCTACCCTCCCTCCGCCCTGCTGTCTGGGTAAACCCTGGCAAGGCCCTCTGTGTATGTTCACTCTGACCAAGAAGTCAGGCTGGTCCTTGGCTCTAGGGAAGGGTTAGCCCAACCCGCACGACTCCAGGAAGGAAAGCCCAAGGGCGGGTAACGTTAGAAACTGCTACCAGGACACCATGTGGAAACCAGAACTCATATCTGGCTTTCTTTTCAAGGTTGTCCCTGGATAGGGTTTTCATCTGATTCCTAACTGCCTCTTTCTTCCATTAACTAGCATCTGATTCAGAAGAATATTCTTTATGGGGGCTCATAAACCCCCAAGACACAAGGGGAGAAAGAGTCTTGTTTGAGAGTTCCCAGCAACCTTCCCCCTACTATTGTACGTTAAGATAGTCTAAATTAATTTTTAAGTGGTTACATCATTATTCATGATGTAACTTTGTACGATCAGCTTAAATCCCAGGAACTGTCTCCAAGTGGTGAGGGGAGGATGTAAGGAGAGAATACTGTGGTCCACCGCTACTCTAATGCCCAGTGAACACAGGCCAAAGTAGGGTGGGCTGTTCAGGCTTTGGCTGGCGAGGCCATAGGCTCACCTCTTTACAAGGGACCGCAAGCCAGGCCTGGCCTTTGCTCTAGAGGCCAACATCTGAGACAAAGCCCACCAGCTCCCTGCCCTCTCCCCCTGGAAACAAGTAGCAAGACCCACAGGGGACTCTGGACAGGCCCAGGGACAACCTGTTAAATACATCATCTGGCCACCTCACTGTGGAGGCTCAGACAGGCATCCCTCTCCCCTCTACCTCCGTCTGCTTCCAGATGAGCTCTAGGGCCCAGCTGTGGGCAGAGAACACAGGCGTCCCCCATAGGAACACACTGTCCTGAGTGGTATTGCCTCGATGCTACTGGTAGGGCAGAGCCTAGGGATTATGCGAGGCAGTAAGACTGAGGTACTCAGACCACTGCTTGATCTGGAGTTTTCTAAACTCCCCAGATCACCTGGGGGAACTTGTTAAGCATGCACTGGGTGACCCAAGTGAACCACACAGACCTAAATTCTTTGCCTTGTTAACATCACTGCCTAAAGACACAGAAGAGTTTACTCTTCTCTGGGTTGACAGTCACTGGGCACTTTCTCAGCTCCAAGTGGGAAGAGACTCTGGTTTCTCCGAGTATGATCTTTCTTCTCCTTTCCTGCTTCTTTTGGGAATGGTTTTAAAGGGCATGCAAGACAAGTTCTCTGTAGGGAAAGAAACCATACTCACCAGGGGCTGTGACACCCAAGACCCCCAGGTTCCCCAGCTGCTTCCAAAACTCCTGCCAACAGAATGGAGTGAGTATAGTGGGTTGTGAGAAAGCAGACAGTCACGGGGGCCTGGCATATCTGGAACAACAAGACCCAAGGGCTTCACAGAAAGGGGCTGCATTCTTAGGGGGCTTTCATTTACCAGAAGACTATGAGAGCTCTGCCAGGCAGCAGTACAATTCCCAGGCCATCCCCGCCCAGCTCCCAGTCTGCCCCCCGTGCCCCTCAGAGTGGGCCCCACTACGCACTCGCAGGTTCTTGAACTCATTGCTCCGATCAATCTCCTGGGCATGGGGTGCTAGATGCTCCTGAAGGAATTTAGCCATGGTCTGACGAAGCTAGAGGGAGAGATGTGGACAGATGCTGCTGAAACGGTACATAATTGCCCCTGAGGACAGCGTCTCCACTACTGAGGACACCTTCAGGGAAACGGGACACAAGTAGCCTCACCAAAGAGCAGCAAACTGAAACTCAGAGGCCCCACCAGTTTATGCTTCCTCAGAGATGATCTTCCCCTCTCTTTCTGAAGATTATTTCTTTTTATTTATTTATTTATTTGGCTTTTATTTATTTATTAGGCTTTTATTTATTTGGATTGTTTCTTATTTATTTGGCTGCGGCATAGGGGATTTTTTAGTTGTAGCCTGTGGGATCTAGTTCCCTGACCAGGGATCAAACCCGGGTCCCCTGCATTGGGAGTGCAGAGTCTTAACCACTGGACCACCAGGGAAGTCCCTGAAGATTATTTCTTAAATGTCACTCCCCTACATAAATCATTCCATGGCTTTCCACTGTCCTTAAAAGACAAACTCCTGGGCTTCCTTGGTGGCGCAATGGTTGAGAGTCCGCCTGCCGATTCAGGGGACACGGGTTCGTGCCCCGGTCCGGGAAGATCCCACATGCTGCGGAGCGGCTACTGTGCGCCATGGCCGCTGAGTCTGCGCGTCCGGAGCCTGTGCTCTGCAATGGGAGAGGCCACAACAGTGAGAGGCTCGCGTTCCGCAAGAAAAAAAAAAAGACAAACTCCTTATATATGTATATGTATAACTGAATCACTTTGTTGTACACCTGAAACTAACACATTGTAAATTAACTATGCTTTTTTTTTTTTAACCATTTAAAAAAAATTAAGACAAACTCCTTACCCAGGACTGGAAGGCCCTGTGTGAGGGGACCCCTGCAGCCTATCCAACCTTCCCCAGTACCTTTCTCATCCCCCACTCACTGTGCTCCAGCCACGCCCCCTTCAGTTCCTGGCACGTGTCAGGCTCCTTTTTGTCCCTGAGCCTTTGGGTAAAAGGGATTATTCAAAAGAGATTAGAAACTCCTTTTGGCAGGAAAGTTTGAGAACTAGGATTGAACACTTTCTGCCTGAGGTGATTCAAAGCTCTGTCTGCTGACTGTAAATACAAGTGGACTTTGGGGTTCTGGGCAAGCTCAGGCACTTGCTTAGAGCCACAGGAGAATCACATTCCCCGGGAACTCCAAGCCAGTGTCCAAGTGAACAGTCTCCTTCCTCCAGGAATGGCTCTGGTTCAGCCCCATTCGTAACAACATCTTTCAAGTTTTTTTTCAACTTTGTGGTTTGACCCGATAGGTTGAAGAATTATATACACTGTGAATTTCAACTCCACCCCCAAGGTGTTTATTTGAAAGATTCCGTGGTGATGATTAACCAGGTTTGAGAACCACAGCCGTAGACAGTATTGAGGTGTAAGAAGACTTCAGACAGATTGAGGGCCCTTTTGCCGCACGCGGGTAGTCCTGCCAATCCTCCACCAAAACACCCCCCGCCCCACCATCCCCGGTCTCCCAGGAGCGTTCCTATCCTCGACTCCTCGTCTAACTCCGGCAACCGGGCCTTGCTTCCGCCACAGAGGGGAGACTGGGGCCCGCGGCCGCCCCCGCGCTGGCGCTCCTACAGCCCCCGGATCACACGCCGCGGCTGGGTGGGCGCTGGGTAGAAGAGCGCCAGGGAGACCACCGAGCACGGAAAATGGGCCGGGAGGGGGGTCAGGCTCCCTACCTGCTTCTGCTCCTCGCTTAGCCCATTGATTGCATCGTCCACGGGCAACAGCGAGTTGGCCCGCTGGGTAATCAGGCCGGCGAGCGGCTGCAGTGGCGGCCGCGGCCTCCAGCTCGCCACGCGTCGACCCAGTATCCAAGCTACAGTCGCCATCTCGGCCTTGTCCTGGGAACCTGAGCCCCAGCAGCTGTGAGCGAGTCCTACGGCGCTCCACCAATCCCCGGCTTCGCTTCCGCCACCCAATCGGCGAGGGGGTGGGTCTCCAGCAGCCAATCACCCTCCCCTGTCCGAGGAAGGCCGCGCTTCCCCCGGCCACTGCACCAGCCAATCAGCGGTGACCGCCTGCGGACCGACGCCCCGCGAGGCTGGTGTGCTTGCTGGGGGAGCTGGACCTGCAGGGGTCATGTCAAGTTTGGGTCTTTTTAAAGTGGACGAGTAGGAAGAGTGTCTTCTTTTTTGAGTTGAGGATAAGTATTCCCCCTGCGTTGAAAATAGCAGTCCCTACCTGCAAACATCTGTGGGAAAGCAAGTGTTAAAAAAGCAAAAGGAAAAGCTCCTAATGCCCCTTGCTTAGCAATACATTGTTAAAGCAAATCGGGGAAAAGAGCGCTTGCTCTAGGGTACACGTTGGTTATAACTCAGTGAATTTGCTTTATTATGTAACAAGGTTTATTGAGTTTGATTGAGTTTTATGGGAAAGGGGTTGTTAAGGAGTTGCTGTCTTCCAAATTATTTAATGTACCTAAGAACAAGAGTCAGGACTTATTTTTAACAGGGGTGGGGTGATGGTGGACCGAACTCAGCTGCTCGGGTTCAGCTGCTTCCTGCTGGAAAGACAAGTGTTGGCTGGAAAGGACGGGTTGCTTTATTCAGAAGGCAACCTGGGGGGAAGGCAGAGTCGTGTCAAAGAACCAACTCTGAAGAGTCTGCTCCACCATGAAAGTTTTTAAAGGGAGAAAGGGGGGAAGCCATTCGCAGTTAATCATTTGGGGAGGGGGGATCAGAGTCTTCCTTATCTTCCACTAAGTGCAGACTTTCCTCTGATTGGTTGGTGGTGGGGTAACAAGGTGCTGTTTCAGGAATCTGGTGCTCAGCCTGAAGTTACCATCTTCCACCTAGGTGGGGCCTTAGTTCTAGCAGAAGAACTCAAAGATATTGTTAGGTATATTCCTGGTTTCTGGAGGAACCAGGACCCTGCTTTATTGTTGTACTATAGTTTCTTGACAGCTCCTCCTTTGTTTCTGCATTCCCTCTTTTTTCTATTTAGCAACTGTTTGAATCTGCCCTTTGGCACTCAGGGAAGGTCTAGGAGGCTGATGCCTCTTTCCTACAAACAATAAATGGGGACACAGAAAGGATTTGTACACAGGAGAGCCTCACAGGGTCCTGCTCCATTTCAGGGAGACAGGAAAGGAAGAATGGTATATGAGGGGAAAGAGGAGAGCTGATAGAATTCGGCTTCTATCCCCTTCCTTGCTTTGCTAATTTCCCTTTCTGTGGGGTGGTCAATGCCCTTGAAGAACTCATCTCAGGTAGTTTAGCGCCCTGAATCCAGGGACACCATTGCAATCCTGCTACTTAGATGTGGAACTTTGGGCAAGTTTCTTGGATCTTTTCAGACTCTGTTTCATCCTCTTTTTTTTGGCCAAGCCGCCAGGGATTGAATCGGGTGCTCTGCAGTAAGAGTGCACAGTCCTAACCACTGGACCACCAGGGAATTCCCTTTCATCATCATCTTTATTTATTTATTTTTAAATATTTATTTATTTTATTTTATTTTTGGCTGCATCGAGTCTTAGTTGTGGCACACGGGATCTTTCGTTGTGGCCTTCGGGCTTCTCCCTGGTTGCAGCACTCGGGCTCCAGGGCGCGTGGGCTCTGTAGTTTGCAGCACGTGGGCTCTCTAGTTGAGGCACAAGCGGGCTTATTTGCCCTGTGGGATGTGGGATCTTAGTTCCCCGACCAGGGATCAAACTGGAGTCCCCTACGTTGGAAGGAAGATTCTTAACCACTGGACCACAAGGGGAAGTCCCCCCTTTCATCATCTTTAAATGAAAACAATACTACCCATTGCAAGGAGGAATAAAGGAGGTTACATATTTAATGACAACACTTGGTGTTCCGTCTTACAGTGCCCCATTCATTAGTCCAAGGTCTCAAACACAGCTAAGACAAGAGCCAGGCTCTGTCAGCTTGTCCAGACCAAAATGTTTTCTTCTTCAGCTCACTGCCTTTCATATCAAAGGTTCCCCCACCCCCAGGTGGAGAAGATTTTTGGAATAACCTGATATAGATTGTGGGCAAGTTCTCTACATTTCTGATGATCTGCAGCCTCATGTTTGCGAAAATCTTCCATAGGCACCTTCCAATTTATCTCTTGGAGCCATTCCTTTGCTTTACTTTCAGGGACTAGTAAATGTACAAGCTGGTACAAGTTTGAATATCCAGGCTCATAAGTTCTTACTGTAAGATGAAATTGTTTAGCAAACCCCAAGGGATCCTGTGAACAATCTGGAAATTTCTTAGTTAAGGCCTTAAGTTCTGTCCTAGTCCAAGGGTGTATAGGTAAGAGCAGGTTTCTCCTTAAAGGGGGTGGCTATTACCTTAGGGCTGTCTTTATCCTTTCCCTTAGACTCAACAAGTTCTTCCTTTGAGATTAGAGGTGGAAGAGCAGAGAGGTCAGCATAGGGGAGCTCAGAAAGAAGAGGATACGAAGGAGCCAAAGGAGGAGAGAGAGGAGGAGAAGCAGTGATGACTTCTGAGGTCTTTTCTAATCTAGTCACCATTTCTGATAATTTCTGATTTGTCTCTCACAATGAAGCCATTTTATCATTCTCTCGTTTTGAGGCTTCCAGGTACCAATTAAAATGTCTCCATTCTAGCTGTTTGATCTTAAGCCGGCTTTTTCTAATTTAGTGTGCAAATAAAATTTACCAACTTAGGTAAGTCGAAAGTGCCCCATTTTGGCCATCTCAGGGACAAATGATTTTTGGTCAGACCTTCCCATTAAGTTAAACGCTTGCAAGTGTCAGTTTCATGGGGGTTATACATAAACCCAGCTGGGGTTCCCATAGGTGGCTATTCATCCGGGAGCTGTTTGGCCCGTGAGGCATGATTTCCCATTATTAATTTGGTAGTCTGGTTCAGGTATGAGATATGATCTGAACAATTTTCTGAGGACAGTGTGGTGGACTGGATGTGCACTGCTTCTGAGTCTAGCAGTCGGTTTGACTCTTATGTGTCTCGGTTTCTCCCTGTGACAGTCTAAGACTGTCATGGGTGCGGGGAGTGCTAAATTATCAGCTTCTGTTGTGCCCCACAGATAAGCAGCATTTACTTAATGGTCGTAGTGGGGTTCCCTTGTAGGACCACTGCACATAGTAAGGATTGATCCTCAGACACTTCTGCAAGGTCCTCAGTCACCTGAGGATGCCTTGTGGCCAGGAGCAAAATGTCCCTTTATTCTTCAGAGCTGAATAACTCAGTCTCTCATTTCACTAACAAAAAAGTTTTGTTAAGACCTGATATCAATTTACCCCTTTTTTTCCCTTGATTTAAGCCGAACTTAACAAAAACCAGCTACCTATGTTTCCCTGGACTTCTTGTCCAGATCCCCCTAGGACCCTGCCTAGGAAATTCCTACGTGCCCCTTAAGACAAGTAAAAACCAGCCCAAATAAAATTTTCAGGATCATCACCAAAACAACAAGATCTCAGGGGCTTCCCTGGTGGCGCAGTGGTTGAGAGTCCGCCTGCCGATGCGGGAGACACGGGTTCGTGCCCCGGTCCGGGAGGGTCCCACATGCCGCGGAGCGGCTGGGCCCGTGAGCCATGGCCGCTCAGCCTGCGCGTCCAGAGCCTGTGCTCCGCAGCGGGAGAGGCCACAACAGTGAGAGGCCCGCGTACCGCAAAATAAATAAATAAATACTAGCATATCATAACAAAAAAAAAAACAAGATCTGGGTATTAGGAGAACTCACCAGAACACCTGAGAGATGCTGAGAAGCTGGTGAGGCTCAAAGTACCCATGCTGGTACTGAGTGCCAGTTTGAGGCATCTTCCAGGTGTCCTCTGGTGGCTGTCTCTGGTATCCTGCTGACTACACCAAGCATATTTCGATGAAAAATTAATCAATAGCCAATCTATGAAAGAAATGGAAAATTTTATTTGAGCCAAATCTGAGTACTGTAACCCTCAAATTTGTGTTCCAAGAACTGTTCTGCCTGTTAGAAGTCAAAACACAGTTACATAAGTTTTGTGAGACAGAGCCGTACATTAGATGACGTATCACTGACAGTTTACACAATCCAGATCGGCAAGTGCAAACTGATGGGTCGTTGTGACCCCTTTACAAATCAGGAAGAAATGTTGTCTTTTAAGGCGTTGCCTTGTTCCTGCTAGGAGGATGTTGCTGTTTATGGTTGAGCAGGTGTTTCTGCCAGCGGGGAGGTTTTGTTGAGGCAAAATGCAGATACACGATGCACAGTAGAGGGGAGACAGGAGGCTAAAGGGCAGAGGAAATTTTTTTATATTTAAATTTTTCTTGTCTTGCCATAAAATGTGAATTTCATTTCACACACCTTATCAAAAATTGTTTGGGGAGAGTCATGAGACAGGAAGCCAGATTATCCACAGGTGAAAGAAGAAATCACAATGGAAATTAGAACATATTTTGAACAGAAAGACAAATAATCAGAATAGGACATAGCAAAATTTGGGATGCTGCTACCTGGCCCTTAGAGGGACAATTTATAGTTGTAAACGCATATACTGGAAAAGATAAAAATTGAAATGGAATTACCTTATCTTCTATTTTAAGAATCTAGAAAAAGAACAGTAAATTAATGGGAATTCCCTGTGGTTAGGACTTTGCATTTCCACTGCTGGGGGCCCAGGTTTGATCCCCGGTCGGGGAACTAAGATTCTGCAAACCACGTTGCATGGCCAAAAACAAAATAACAAACTTGTTGTGATAATCATTTCATGATGTATGTAAGTCAAATCATTATGCTGTAAATCTTAAACTTATACACTGCTATGTCAGTTGTATCTCAATAAAACTGAAAGAAAAAAAGGTGCTATGGTAGTGCCCCATGACCTCCTGCCTGCCCAAGGAGTGGCTCAGGAACTAAGATCCTGCAAGCCATCCATCTTTCACACAGTGCTATATTCATTTTTTCTAAATCATTCATTATGGTGATTATCTGCTCAAAATGTATCAGTGATTCCTTATTGCCTAGATTCACGGTTCTCAGACTGTGAAAGGCATCCCTAGACAGCAAGCTCACTGGGATGCCACGGGATAAACTTCTGGGGGAATCACAGTGATACATGACATGTTAGACAACATGTGAAGTACTAGCCCAAAGTAGGTCAGTTTCAACATTAGGTCATGCTGTGTTCCTCTCAGTGTCAAACAGGATAGGAAGGTGGTAGTGTCCAATTTGATTCCAAGGCTTGAGAAATTAAACTGTGCCCCACATCCCATTAGTAAATAATTGTAGTTATTTAAAAATAAAAATATTTTCTTTAGATTTATTTGTATTATTTTTTCAAATACCTACTAAAAATAGAACTTTTAGGTATTTAGAACTTTTAGGTATTTCTTTTGGTGTGTCATAAAATATTGAGACACCAGGAGCATCATGAACTGAGACAGTTTGTAAACTTCTGGCCCGGATGATAAAAATCCACACCTCCTAGCTTGCATTTAAGTTTCTTCAAAACGTCTAGTAGCACCATGTACTTTCCACTCCCATTATTCCCTGGCTCAAATCTTTCTCCAGTACTTGCCTGCTGTTTGACCTTGGGCAAATCAACTTCATTTCATTAACTAATTTCATTAATTAATTATATGGATTAATTTCGTATAATTTCTCTGAGCCTTTTTCTTTAGCTATAAAAAGGGTTAATAGTGCTTACCTTGTGTGACTGTAATGAGGATGACATGAGAATGAACATAAGGAGGAACACACATAAACATCACATATGGCATATTGCAAGTGCTCGGTTAAGTGTCAGATATAATCCCCTCTCATCTTTTTTTTTTTTTAAATATCTTGGCCGTGCCACATGACCTGCAGGATCTTAGTTCCCCAACCAGGGATCGAACCCATGTCCCCTGCAGTGGAAGCACAGAGTCCTAACCACTGGACCACCAGGGAATTCCTCCCCTCTCATCTTGAACCTTCTGAAGAAGCCCAGTGTTCTTACTGAGTTCCTCAAGACTCATCTGGATATCCCCTCAACTTTTTTTTTTTTTCTTCAGTCTCTCATAATTTTATTTTCTCCTCGGAAGTTCCAACGATCCCCTCCTTGGGTTTGACTGATTTGCTAGAATGGCTCACGGACTCAGAGAAATATTTTATTTGCTAGATCTGGTTTATTAGAAAAGGATATAACTCAGGAACAGCCAGATGGAAGAGATGCATGGGGAAAGGGCGTGAAGCTTCCATGCCCTCTCTGAGTGTGCTACTGGCCCCAAATTCCATGTGTTCACCAACCTGGAAAGTTCTCGATCCTCTAGCTAGCCTCCCTAAATATTACTCTTCCTTCAACCCCAGTTTACCGCTTCCATCAAGCCTCCCCCAACCAAACTAGCTCAGAGTTAACTACTATAGCACACAACTATATCACACAACCCACTGTTTAGTAAACTATTGCCTTTGTTATTCAACTTGTATATCACCTGTGCAATGTTTCACCACATGTACTGTAAGCATTTCTGAGGTTAAGAATGTCATGCTACATTAAAGTTTCCTATAGCGTCTAGCAAAGTGGAGGGTGCAGATCACATTGGTTCACGTAATGCAGGAATTTATTGAGGCTGTAGATCAGAATAAGCACCACAACACCTCCACACGTACAAAAGGCAGATGGAGCAGCAGAGGTCAGAGGGAAGACAAGAAAAGGCAAGACTGCACAAATGCTGGCTGGTGGTGCAAAGCAGCACCGTGAGGTGAAGGCCCCTGTGAGGCCAGACCTTGAGCAAACAGGATCTCAACACTGGGCAAGATGAGTAATGGAGGAGTTGGGAGAGTTCCATTCTTAGGAGTTAACTAGGGAGGCATGACAAGGAGGAAAGGATCTCACAGCTGAGTTTCCCACCCTTTCCTTCCAAGAAGGAAGTAGAACTTTTGGGGGGACCAGAAATGCCAATTACAAATTCACTTGGGTAAAAATCTTTTAAACGATAAACATCCTGAAAATGGGTAGAAGAAAATATTCAGCCCTTGTCACCAGTGAGAATTATTTAACTGGGTTTCCCTATCAAAATATTTGGGACATAACCAACTGTGTGAATGTTGTATGTGTATGAAGGAAAAGAATTTTAGCCCTATAAGTTAGGGTGGGACGTTACTTGACTTGATTGGGTGGCTCTGGGCAGCCCCAATAATGCTGAAGAGAAGGGGGAGTTGCTGAAGAAATTGGGAGAGGTGCAGAAAAAAATGGGAGATGGCCAAAGCCAAAGTGTGCCTAGTTTGACTATGAAATATGGCGGTGCCTTTGGTGGACTGGCGGTTGCAGGGGTGGGGTGTGGCTGCTGTGGACTTCAGTTGACTAAGGATCCAGGGGGCCAGGTCCAGGATTGGCCGTGCAAAGCAAGAGCAGAGATACACGCATACTTAGGAATGCAGGCAGCTAGTGACACAAACCTGGTGGACGGAGTGTGGCACCCACTGCTACAAACAGGGACCACCACAGAAGACTAGCTAATGTTCCTGGAAGATGGGGTTGGGGGGTGTGGGGGGGGCACTAGCTACAGAGCACCTAATGAGTGGAAGAAAAATATTCTGGGTGAAACTGGAGGCTTGAACTTGTTACCTAGATTAGTTCAATAGTATTCAGTGGATGTATTTAGGTTAAAAGGCTCTTTTCATTTGCCAGTGTTGCAGTCTGAATAGTTACAGAAATATTTACTTTTAAAGTAACACTTTATAAAAACAAAAACAGAACTGATTTAGATTAAAAGCTCCAAGGTGTATTGTTTCATAGGTGTTATTGCTATCTATACCTTCACCCCATTTATTAAACCATTTCAGGTAACTTCCAGTTCGTAAATTTACAGTGAGGTTATAGAGCCCAACCAGGATGGGACAGAATGCGTTCCAAGTTACGAGGGGACCGCAGGGCTCCTCAGTGATGTCTCCCGTGAAGCACCTGTGCACCACTGTTTCTTCCCACACGTCTGAATGTGACCTTTTGGCTTCTCTGACTGTGGCTGGTTTAGTCTCCTGATACTAATTCTGTGCTGCTCTGTTGCCTAGGAGGTTGATCCAAGCTTTCAGGCCCCCTCTCTTGTAGGCCTCAATTATGTATTGTGAGGTTCAGGAGAGCTGGCCAATCTGAAGGCTGGGAATGCTTGCTTAAAGGAGGAATTGCCATTCCAGCATAAACTGCAGAAACTGTTTTCATTCTGGGGATGGTGAGTCCTAGAAGGTCATGGCCAAGAAGCAGATGTCCTAAGGGGCTTCCTCTGAGAGTTCATCCCCAAGAGGGAGCCATGTGGCCACATGCTTTTTATCACATTTCTAATAGCTGCTCCATTTCCTCAAGGGCTGTTGTAAAATCATTTACTTGACTGTTACATAAGGTCTGTTGTTCTAGGAACTGGGCCCTCTCTTCTTCTTTTATCTTCAACGTTACCTTTAAGGCCTGCATGGAAAGACATTAAAAAAGACAAAAAACAAAAAACCACCAAACTCTGACTCACAGGAAAGACAATACCATAACCAGAACATTATGCTTCTGTTTGGGATACTGACAGACATTGTCTTTTCTATCTTAGGTTTGTTTATCTGTGTTGGTTTTAGGAATTGTCTCTCTCTACTACAGAGTCTGTTATCTCAACTGGAGCAATGAAATCCTCTAGGATTCCGTGTAGTATCCCATGGTTCATCCAAGCAATCCAAAGTGGTCCAGACCCAAGAATCGGGGTTTCCTATTACAGGTTTCCCTGAGATATCAAGTTTCTACAGCATGGATTTCACACAGGTGTCAACTGTCAACCTGGAGCCACCTAGCGTGTTGCACACTGCCTCATGCCCTGCAGAAGGGAACATTTCTAAGAGTCTTTAGAACAGAAAATTAGTTGAAAAAAATGGTGAAATCAAATAAAGTCTTGGAATTTAGTTAATAGTAAGGCATCAATATTGGTTTCTTAGTCTTGACAAATACAGCATGATAATGTAAGATGTTAATATTAGGGGAGTTGAATTCTCCATTATCTTTACAACTTTTCTGCAATCTAAAATTATTACAAAATAGTTTATTAAAAATGAATAAAGAGGGCTTCCCTGGTGGCGCAGTGGTTGGAAGTCCGCCTGCCGATGCAGGGGACACGGGTTCGTGCCCCGGTCTGGGAAGATCCCACATGCCGTGGAGCGGCTGGGCCCGTGAGCCATGGCCACTGAGCCTGCGCGTCCGGAGCCTGTGCTCCACAACGGGAGAGGCCACAACAGTGAGAGGCCCGCGTACCACAAAAAAAAAAAAAAACGAATAAAGAGATAAATAAGAAAGAGCCCTCCACAGATCCACCTATTGTGGTAGGAAATGGTAATTTTGCCTTGCGGAGATGTCTGCCTCTCACCTGTAACTCCTCCATCTGCTTTTTGGCTGTTTCGTTAAAAAGCTTCAGTTCATCTTGCAAAGTTTCTAACAGCAGCTAAGAGAAAAGTACAAGGTAGTAACAAATCTTTATTGAAATGTGAGAACTTTCTTCATATAAACTAATCTCTTCATGGGAGTTGAATTAGATGATTGCTAATATCCCATCTGTTCGGTCACTGACTGAGTGTCCGCAAACGTGCTGGGCTCTCTCGTGGGCCTGGAAGAACTGAGTCCACAGCATGGACAGAGAACCCCACCTCCACGTGCTCTGTGCTACACAGGTAATATGAACGAAAGGCAGTAGCCACTAAAGGGGTGACAAATCGCCTGGGGGAGCTGAGGAAGGCTTCCATACCTAGTATTCTAGGATTCTAAGATGACAACTGATCTTCCTGGGGAATAGATCACAGAAGCTCAAAAGGCTTTAAGTGCAAACGATTGCCCTCTACTTTAGGGAGGGAACCAAAGAGAAGACAGATTTAATTCAGGCTGGACCTTTGTAAGACACAGTTCTCAGCAAAGGAATAAGGGGAGAAATTTGGTAAAGCAAAGAATAGAGAAACCAGAAAGCTGTCTCTACGGTCCACCCTGCTATGGGTTTTAAACTAGTACATTCTCAACTTAGACTCCCTCATATTTGTAAGCACAAAGTCACCTTCCAAGTAAAATATGCTACTTTGAGTACACATCCACCACCCTCTTCCACTACCCTGGATAACCGAAGGCTGCTTCGTGGGCTTTGCCGAGCACACGGCAGAGACCTGCTTAGATCTGCAGGGCCTCACGCTCACGGGGCCTTCGCCCACTCACACCCACACCCTCACCATCGAGTCCATGTGATCCGTGGTGGAGTCTTGCCGTGCCGCCAGGGTCTCACTGCCTAAAACCAGTAAATACAACAAAGTCAGCCTTGCCTAGGGAACTGCAACTTAAAAGAAAATTAAAATCCCTCCACAGGAGTATTCACGAGGGAAACTTCTCTAAGCATCTGAAAACTCTCTCCCCTGAGTTCTCACCTTGGCAAGGTCACCCACGCCTGCCCTCCAGAGCTGGATTTTATCTCCCCTTCCTCTCTAGGTATGGATATGGCCAAAACTTCATCCTGCTTTCTCCTCAGCTCAGCGGAAAATTTGTTCCAAAGAAATGTATAGGTTGTATTTTTTGGTTTCATTAACAATACACAAAACTATTTTTAAAAGCTTTTCAGGCCTTAAAAATTTTTATTATTTTTGGTAAAAACAGTGCATACACGTAGGAAATTAAAATCATCCAAAAACGTATATGGTGACTATCAAGAATATATCCTAAAATGCACAGGTTAATGGCAGCATTCAAAGTCAGCACTCCTTCATTCAAACAAGCCTGGGCTCCTTCCCGGGGCATTCTCAGGCTCCTCAGTTCAGGCTCTCTTACAGTCCTGGGGTAACCCCTTCTTCCGCTTCCTCTCTGCGACAGACTCTGCCCTCTAGGGACAGGCTCAGAACAGGAATCACATTTTAAACACCGTGATTCTGCTAACTAGCCAGCTTTAGGAACCCTTTCAACAGTATTATCTCTCTCTCCACCTGTGAAGGTTACCTGTATGCTATATCCCTTGAAAGAAAGAAAATATTTCTGATGTATTTGCAAGATCATACCTGTCAGCACCAAACTAATGGTATAAAGTGTTCAGATAAGAAAGAGAGAATCCTCTCTGCACAACCATCTGAAACTCCGCTGGGCAGGCAAAGTCAACATCACAACAGAACAGAGTGGAGCTCCCCCAAATCTTCAGGGCTTTGCTAGGCAACCCCTGCACTGACTGGGTCAGCTGACACCATGCCAGACCCCTGATGCACAGTCCAGAATCACCCAGGAAGGGGCACATGCACTGACTCCTTTGAAGGCAGTTGTGTGCCATCTCTTACCTGGGTTGAGGCCCTTGCTCTCCAAAATTGCCAGACAGCTGTCCTGAAACTTCTCCAGCAGCTCCACTTTTTGGGTCAAGTCTTTCAGCTCTCCCTGTAGGGGTGCCATACAGACAGGTAAGGCCTGCCCCATTCCTCAGGGGCAGCCACAGCGCAAGCCTGGCATCTTCTCCTGCGCTCAGGCACCTGGCGTGGTCCCTCAGGATTCCACATGCATCACCCAGTGCAGCTGATGGCAGGTCTGGTGGATCGCTTACCTGAGTTTCAATCAACTTCTGGTGCAACTGCTTGTTGACGGCCTCTAAGAGCTGGTTCTTATCCTTGAGCTCTTCCTCTGATTTCTCTTTACTCAGTGGCTTATAGCTGTAATGATAATCGTACTTAGATGAAGTGGTGGAGGGATTAAGAGTATGGGCTGGGCTTCCCTGGTGGCGCAGTGGTTGAGAGTCCGCCTGCCGATGCAGGGGACATGGGTTCGTGCCCTGGTCCCGAAGATCCCACATGCCGCGGAGCGGCTGGGCCCATGAGCCATGGCCGCTGAGCCTGCGCGTCTGGAGCCTGTGCTCCGCAACGGGAGAGGCCTCAACAGTGAGAGGCCCGCGTACCACAAAAAAAAAAAAAAAAAGAGTATGGGCTATGGAGTCCGGTTGGTTTGAATCCTGGCATCATCACATAGTGGTATATGACTTTCAGGGAGTTGTGTAACCTCTCTGAGGCTGTTTCCTCATTTCTAGAATTAATACACACATTTCATAATATTACCATGAAGGATAAGAGAGAATACATGTACAATTCTTAGCACAGCTACTGACACAAAACTTTTAATAAGTAATAGCCATAGCCCAAGCAGTCTTGAGGGAAAAAAACTGAGCTGGAGGAATCAGACTCCCTGACTTCAGACTATAATACAAAGTTACAGTAATCAAGACAATACGGTACTGGCACAAAAACAGAAATATAGATCAATGGAACAGGATAGAAAGCCCAGAGATAAACCCACGTACCTATGGTCAACTAATCTACGACAAAGGAGGCAAGGACATATAATGGAGAAAAGACAGTCTCTTCAGAAAGTGGTGCTGGGAAAACTGGACAGCTACATGTAAAAGAATGAAATTAGAACACTCCATAACACCATACACAAAAATCGACTCAAAATGTATTAGAGACCTAAATGTAAGACCGGACACTATAAAACTCTTAGAGGAAAACATAGGAAGAACACTCTTTGACATAAATCACAGCAAGATCTTTTTTGATCCATCTCCTAGAGTAATGGAAATAAAAACAAAAATAAACAAATGGGACCTAATGAAACTTAAAAGCTTTTGCAAAGCAAAGGAAACTACAAACAAGACGAAAAGACAACCTCAGAATGGGAGAAAATATGTGCAAACAAATCAACGGACAAAGGATTAATCTCCAAAATATATAAACAGCTCATGCAGCTCAATATCAAAAAAACAAACAACTCAATCAAAAAATGGGCAGAAGACCTAAATAGACATGTCTCCAAAGAAGACATACAGATGGCCAAGAAGCACATGAAAAGCTGCTCAACATCACTAATTATTAGAGAAATGCAAATCAAAACTACAATGAGGTATCACTTCACACCAGTCAGAATGGGCATCATCAGAAAATCTACAAACAACAAATGCTGGAGAGGGTGTGGAGAAAAGGGGACCCTCTTGCACTGTTGGTGGGAATGTAGATTGATACAGCCACTATGGAGAACAGTATGGAGGTTCCTTACAAAACTAAAAATAGAATTACCATATGACCCAGCAATCCCACTACTGGGTATATACCCAGAGAAAACCATAATTCAAAAAGACACATGCACCCCAGTGTTCAATGCAGCACTGTTTACAATAGCCAGGTCATGGAAGCAACCTAAATGCTCATCAACAGACAAATGGATAAAGAAGATGTGGTACATATATACAATGGAATATTACTCAGCCATAAAAAGGAACGAACTTGGGTCATTTGTAGAGACGTGGGTGGATCTAGAGACTGTCATACAGAGTGAATTAAGTCAAAAAGAGAGAAACAAATATTGTATATTAATGCATATATGTGGAACCTAGAAAAATGGTACCAGTTTGCAGGGCAGAAATAGAGACACAGATGTAGAGAACAAACGTATGGACACCAAGGGGGAAAAGTGGTGGTGGTGGTGGTGCTGTGATGAATTGGGAGACTGGGTTTGACATACATACACTAATATATATAAAATAGATAACTAATAAGAATCTGCTGTATAAAAAAATAAATAAAATGCAAAAAATCAAAAAAAGTAATAGCCATTATCATCATCAATATTAAGCCTTTTCAAAGTTCTGAGTCCTTGATAGTATTTTGTCTTCAGAACTTTTAAGTCATGCCCAAATAACAGATGTGGAATTAAAACCTATGTCTACAAACTTTTCAGCTCATGTTATTTCTGTCTGCAGGATTGCAAAATGTCCAAGCAAGTCTCAAGCAGAGAAAGATGGATCCTTCTCCAGAATTTCAACAGCAGCAGCAGCGGCAGCAGAACACTCATCTCGAACTCACTAACCACACGCAGGCTCTCCCATCCTGAGGGCTTCCCGCTCCTGCCGATGGGCCATAGCTAGGTTCGGGCAGTGGTCCTGGCATGGAGCCCCCAAACTCTTGTCTGGTACTCAAGATGGTAGCATCACTGATTCTTGCCCTGACAATGGTTCTCAAAATCGGCTGTGCCTCAGCCCTGAAAATCCCATCTAGATTTCTGGGGTGGCATCAGACTCCAACACAGTAAAACAAGTCCTGTGACTGATTCTGATGTACAACCAGGATTGAGCTCCACTACCCTAAAACGGTGGCCAGGTTTCATCTACCCTGACGCTCACCTCTTCCTGATGTTCCTCCTGGTGGCAGTGTCTGTAGCTCTCAGCTGCCTAGAGAAGCAAAAACAAATCAGGATGTTAACTAGACTTACTGCGGTGATCATTTTGCAATATATACAAATATCAAATCATTATGTTGTACACCTGAAACTAACACAATGTTGTATGTCAACTATACCTCAATTAAAACAATAACAACAACAAAGAAATCAATCAGAGAATCACGGTACTGTTATTACTTTTTTTTTTTTTTGTATTTTTGGCCAGGCCGTGTGCAGCATGTGGGAGTTTAGTTCCCTGACCAGGGATCGAACCCCGTGCCCCCTGCAGTGGAAGCACAGAGTCTTAACCACTGGACTGCCAGGCAAATCCCAGACAGCACAAGCTTGAGAAGCTCTGAGGGCCCATGCACTTGTGTGTCAGCCCAGACGACTGAAAAGAGCTTATGAATAGGGCACGGGCTCCCCTCCTGACCACCTCAACAACCTGACAGACCTGCTTCGGCTCAAGACAGTGTGGCTACTTCATGTCAGCCTCACTCACATGGGAGCTGAACACCGGGTGGAGGGACACACATGCACACTACACTGGGCTGGACTGCTCAGAGCAGCAACCTAGGCTAACAACTAGGCCCCACCCGCCACGACTACCACTTAAGGCTGGTTTGACTGCACTGCTGCTATTTGTACACTCAGAGCAAATGCTGAGAGAGGAAAGAATATCTCTTATTGTAACCCTGGCTGTGCCTCTTCTGACCTGATCAACACAGAGGGTTCTGACAAACAGGTCAGCAACGCTGCACTGCTATAGGCCACTGACTACAGGCCAATCCTTCAGATACCCTGTGCCCTCAAAAGCCCTAATTCTTGGTACTGAGCAATTTCTAGCCCAATGTTCTAATTGGATACCGATGCTCTGACTCTCACCCATTGTCTCGTCTTGGTTTGATGATTTTTGTAACATCATTTTCTGAATCCCCTAAGTGAGGTCGGGAAACATCGACTTCTTTGGACCTAACAGGTAATAGGCTCTTAGAAGTGGCTCGAGCTTGTGCATCTGCAAAGGAAAACAAGAGGGTGGAATCCCACGCATCATGACCCAACAGTGCAACTCTATAAATTCGGAAGAATAAGACCTCTAGACCAATTGGGAATAGAAACCAAAATTCTTTAAATGTGACAGTACAGTGTGTTTGAGGGTAGCCAAAAGCTTGCTGATACAGCAAACTGAATGGCCAGAGGGTATAGATGTGAAAGTGGAGATTCATACAGCAAAGAGGATGAGAGGCAGTGTGGCCGTCAGCAAGGCAGAACACAGCTGAGTCCTTCGTCACACAGCAGTTGAAAGGAACTATGTCGTTCAGCTCCTAAGCACTCTGCCCGCTCTCCTAAGGCTACACTCAAGCTGCTTCGAGTTTCGGCAGTTGCTTAGTTGTTTTGACGAGACTGGCTCCCTAACTAGTACTCTAAGAGACATCTTTGTGCCCCAGCATCTAGGAGAGTATCTGGCATATTAACAGAGGTTCAAAACCTACTTATTGAATAAATGAAACACGTCACAGTTTCATGAGTTATTTCACAGACCATCTCTAAACTAGCTCCTCTATTCTTCTTTCCCTCTTCCATGCTGACTGCCTTTACCACCAGCCCTTTTTTTTTTTTTTTTTTTTTGTGGTATGCGGGCCTCTCACTGTTGTGGCCTCTCCCGTTGCAGAGCAGAGGCTCCGGACGCGCAGGCTCAGTGGCCATGGCTTACGGGCCTAGCCACTCCTCGGCATGTGAGATCTTCCCGGACCGGGGCATAAACCCGTGTCCCCTGCATCGGCAGGCGGACTCTCAACCACTGCGCCACCAGGGAAGCCCCTACCACCAGCCTTTTTAAACTGTTTATCCATCGTTAAGTTTAGAGGCTCGTTAGGTTCCCTGTTTGGTATTCTGTTCCGATCCTGCTAGGCTACTGCCAGATAACCAGAGAAATGGCCCTGACATGACATTCTTCTTCGCCAGAGGAGAGCATTTCCCCCCTAGCCCTTATGCCAGACCTCTACCACACAGCCTCTATCGAATCTTTCTACCACTTACATTCGATAGCAAATTCAAGTAACTTGTTCTGGAGTTAAGCACGCACCCCCAGCACATGCACAGGATTCTTCTAGTTTATACTAACTTTCACTTTGTTCATTGTAAAACGGCTCCTTTAAGCTTGACCTAAATTAAGAGCCATAACAATTAAATCAAGCTGAAGAAATGAGGTACAAAGCACTGGATCACAGGGATTAGGAAACTTTGTGTTTGATAAAGATTTATTTTGATGACTCTAGCTGCACAACAGTTTGGAATAAATATGATTTCTCAGGCTAACAAATTACTTCATTTATAGGTACACTCAATCGGCACTTACATCCTATTTTCCCCTCTTACCCACAAAACAAGTATTAAAAAGGTTCTTTCTGAGGTCTCTGTTGGAAGTAAAAGGTAACTTTGAGTGCATGAATTTACCTTCTCCTCTCTCAAGTATTAATAAGTTACACACAATAAGAAATCTATCTCATGCAAAAAGGTGTCCATAGCAAATTGATCAAAATTAACACTCTTCATTGACTGGAATTGGTTTCAATAACCCATATTTGTTAAATCCTAAGGACTGCAACATAGGAAAAATTTAGCAGGATTTAACAAAGACTATCTCCTTAAAATGAGAGACGCGAAGGAGGGAATTGGATGGCTGGTGTCAAGGAAGGGAAGACTTGTTTTTCACCGTATATCGTTTCCCCACTTTGGATATTTATTTATTGTGAATGTTACCTATTCAAAAAACTAAAAAACAACCAACCCATGCCTAAAATCTAAAATCCTGAGAGGCAGCCTAAAAATGTTAAACTATTGAAGTTACATATGATCATAAAGCTGGGACAAGGAAAAAAGCAAAGAGATGAAAACTTCCAACTTGGCTGGGGAGATGCCAGTCGCTCCCCACTGAACGAGAGACTGCTTTCTAAGGGAAAGGCAGCTAAGACCGGCTCCATTTCCTCCATCAACTCCTAGGTGTTGCTGATGCCAGAATTGCCACTCAGGTGTTCTGAAGCAACAAAGGACAAACAGAACCCTTTGAAGCCTTTGAAGTAAAGCCTATTTACTTCAAAGGTCAATCCTGCTACTGCCCATCAGTCAACTGCATGGAGTCATCTGGGAAGGGATCTTAAATAGCTGCTTCAAAATCTCCTACCACAGGTTCTGATGTTTGAAGCCTATTCTGTGCTATAATCTCTAGATTAGGCAGCTCAGCAACTGCAGACATTAGGGGATGACTTTCAGCCGCAAGCCCAGTAACACAAAGCAAATGGCAAAGCAATCAAACACTGCTTTTATTTTATTTATTTATTTATTTATTTAATTTTTTAGTTTTTGACCACGCAGAGCATCTTGTGGGATCTTAGTTCCCTGACCAGGGATGGCACCCAGGCCCTTGGCAGTGAAGGTGCGGAGTCCTAACCACTGAACCGCCAGGGAAGTCCCAATCATTACTTTTAACCATCTCTCTTCTCCCAAGATTCTCGAATACTAGTTAGGCCTGACCCTTCTCTCTCACTTCACTCAACAAATGTTTACTGAGAATGTACTATATAAGAGACACTGTGCCGTTACAAATGTGAACCAGACACAGTGTGAACCCTAGTGCTCCCTAAGTATCCTGCTTTTCATATGACTCTCTCCTCTTCTCCCTGACAATAAACCCAGTCCTTCCAGATAGCTCGTCTGGAAATAAAACAGGTAAATGTTTAAAAAGGGATTCCTACCTTAATGGGAATAATATTGTAGAATAATCAACAACTTAAATCTACTTGGTGAATGCAGCAGAGTTCGGTTTGGGGGAGCAGGGGTATGGGTCAAGTCTAAATTCCCACCACGTGGCCCTTCCCCTAACTCCCATCACAAGCCTAGACAGCCCGGTTCTAGGGGAGTTAGAGCAGGATGTCAGAGCCGATAGAACCCCCTCCCTTGCCGGAGCCCTCCACTCCCAGCCACCGATTTGATCCCCCATACTCCTGGCTTGACCACGCGGGGCCAGTTCGCAATGCCCGGGGGCAGGGGGGGCGTGGACACCCACCTGCGGACAGGCCGCTACTCAGCACAGAGGGGGGCTGCAGGGTGTACACTGTCTTGACCACGCTGGTCATCGTAACGAGGCGGCACGGCTGGGGCCTGGAAGGTACAAGGCGAATGTTACCCAGGAGTGAGCCAGGGTGCCCGAGCCAGGCGGAGAGCCCCAGAAGAGCGCGACTCGGGAGAGAGAAAATCCTCCATTCTCAGCCCATCCCATCGGCCTCCCACATCCAGCCCAGTCTCCCGCCCCGGGAGAGCCGAACCCAGACGCCTGCTGCTCCTGCCCGCAGGCCTCGTCGCTCTGGTTCGAAAGACGCTCGGCAATAACTGCCGTACCGCAGACCGGGTCTGCCGCCCGGGTTTCAAACGGAAACTTCCGGTGGCCGGGCGGGAGGGCTGCGATGCGCTCTCTGTAGGCGGCCATGTTGTACGGAATGCACGGCCGTGGGCGACGCCTTCGGGGGCTGCCATGCTGTACGGAAGATCCGAATCGAGGCAAGAGCGCGAGCTTCCTGGCGGTGGATGTGGAATCCCCCAGGTCTGGGCGGGGGAGGGGAGTGATGCGCTTTGCCGGCCTAAACGGAGCTATGAGTCATTGGCGTCTTATTTCGGCCTTGGGACGCAAACGCGGTCACGTTTAGAGTCCATGTCACAATCTTTCTCTTTATTTGGTCTATGATTGTTAGGGATGGTGCATGATACCGGATAGCCAGGAACACAGAGAGGGATGGGCAGGAAACTACACGTTACAGGGTGGAGAGTGGCAGGTGAGGTTTGGAGAGGGTCTGTGAGCTGAAATACCTGCAACACCTACCCTCAGTCCTAACTTTAATAACACTTATCCAGAATTTAAGCGGAGATTCAAAGCTACTCCTAGGGAACAGGGCAGGGTTCTTAAGCAGTGCACTAATTCATTTCGCTCAACAAATATTTATTGAGCACCTGCTATGTGCCAGACCACAATTCTAAGTGGGCAGATGGGATGAGGGCAGCAAGTATCAACACTAACCTGGGTTCTGCCCTCTTGGAGTTTACAATCCAGGAAACAGCAAACAAATAGTCACACAAACTTGTCAACTGTATCTCAGTTAAGCTGGAAAAAACCCAAATAAATATATATTCATCAACTATAGTAAAACTATGAAGGGAAAGTACAATGTGCTATGAGAGAAAAGCAGGGAAACCTAGTTTAAATTGCAGAGTCATTGTTTTTTGGCTGCGTTGGGTCTTCGCTGCTGCACGTGGGCTTTCTCTAGTTGTAGCGAGTACGGGCTACTCTTCCTTGAGGTGTGTGGGCTTCTCATTGCGGGGGCTTCTCTTGTTGTGGAGCACGGGCTCTAGGTGCGCGGGCTTCAGTAGTCATGGCGTGCGGGCTCAGTAGTTGTAGCACACAGGCTTAGTTGCTCCGAGACATGTGGACCAGGGATCAAACCCGTGTCCCCTGCATTGGCAGGCAGATTCTTAACCACTGTGCCACCAGGGAAGTACCAGGGAAGACATCTTAAGTGATGTTTGACTGACAAAAATGAGTAGGAGTTAATCAGATGAGCAATGGGGAAGAGGAGAGCAATGCAAAATCCCAAGGTAGGAATGGGCTTTTCCTAGAGGGACTGAAAGATGGGAGGCGAATGGTACTGATAAAGCTGGAGAAATAAGTCAAATGGCATTCTTTGTAGGCCAAAGGTAAAGAGATTTGTAGTCCAAACGTAATGAGATTTTTTCTCTTTTTTTTAGATTTTTATTCTTAAGGGTAATTAGAAATCACTGAAGTATTAGAGCAGGAGAGTGTCATTCAATTTATATATATATATATATATATATATATATATATATATATATATAGGCCACACTGCGCAGCTTGTGTGATCTTAGTTCCCAACCAGGGATCGAACCCGAGGCCCTGGCAGTGGGAGCGCCAAGTCCTAACCACTGGACTGCCAGGAATTCCCCAATTTATATTTTAAAATGTTCACTCTGGCTACTCCAAGGAGAATGGATTGAAGGAGAGCAAGAGCAGAATTAGAGAGACAATTGGGAGGCTACTCTCATCGTTCAAGTGAGAGATGATGGGGGCTTGGCCAGGATGGTGGTGGTGGTAGTGGAGATGGAAAGAGGCGGACACATTTAAGACAGCTTTTGAGGGCAGAATCTCAGGACTTAGTGCTAGACTGTATGTGGAGGAAGGAGGAATAAGGGGGAGGGAGATCTTAAGGATGACTCCCAGGCTTGAATAATTGTGTGGATAGAGTCATTATTTTGTGTTGGGGAGGGATTTAGATTTCAGTTCTGAACACGGCAAACCTGAAATGCCTTTGAGACATTCAAGTGGAGCTGTCAAGTAGGCAGTTGGAAATACAAGCCTTGAGCCCAGAGGAGAGTCTGGGTTGGAGATATACTCTTGGGAGTCATGGGTATACATATGTATTTAAAGCTATGATATTGGATGAGATCACCAGGGAATAAGTGTACAGAGAGCCTTAGGACCAAGGACAGGGATGGCAGTACTTAGAAGCTGCAGTGATTAGAAGGTGCCAGCCAAGACATCTGATAAAGAGGTGTCAGAGAGGTGAGAAGAAAATAAAGAGGGGCTTCCCTGGTGGCGCAGTGGTTGAGAATCTGCCTGCTAATGCAGGGGACACGGGTTCGAGCCCTGGTCTGGGAGGATCCCACATGCCCCGGAGCGACTAGGCCCGTGAGCCACAACTACTGAGCCTGCGCGTCTGGAGCCTGTGCTCCGCAACGGGAGAGGCTGCGATAGTGAGAGGTCCGCGCACCACGATGAAGAGTGGCCCTCGCTTGCCACAACTAGAGAAAGCCCTCGCACAGAAACGAAGACCCAACACAGCAAAAATAAATTAATTAGTTAATAAACTCCTACCCCCAACATCTTAAAAAAAATAATAAATAAATAAATAAAGGGTGGTGTCTTAGAAGCTAGGAAGAAGGAAGTGGTAAACTGCTGAAAAAGGGAGTGATAAACCATTGAAAATAACTGAAAGGGCAAGCAAGATGAGAATTTAAAAGAACCCATTTAATTTAGCAACAGAGAAGTCATTGGTGTGTACAAAATCCTGCAGTGAATAAACTCATGCATATGTTTTCTCATACACACACAAAAGTCACTGTTGAGTATCAGAAGAGGAATTCTGGTGGAGAGGCTGGAGTGGAAGCCACACTGGAACAAATTGAAGAGTAAATGAGAGACGAGGAAGCAGAGATGGCAGGTGCAGAAGAGTTTGTCTGTGAATGGAGTTAGAACAATTGGGCAATAACTGAAGGTGGGTTGTGGGGGTCAAGGAAGGGTTTTCTTGAAGATGTAGATAATAGTGGGTACATGTGCCTATGGGAGTGATCCAGCTGAGAGGAAGAAAAGGACGCTTCAGAAGGGAGATGGGATGATCAAAAGAGCAAAGTCATAGAGAAAGAGGCAAGGGAGATGGTACCTAGGTAGCATTTTCAAACTCCTTTGTGCATGTACCCTCACAAAGAATATATTTTTAAAATGCACCCTCTTCATTTTTAGTTGATGCCTAAATTATTTCATAATTTTAAATAGTTGTAAAGGACCTATTTTCTGCTTGTTGTATATTGTGTATGCTCTTTATTCATTTCTAAACTTTTTTTTTTTCTCTTGGTGTTTCATTTTGGATAATATCTATTGCTATGTCTTCAAGTCCACTAATCCTTTTTTTTTTTCTAAAACGTCTAAACCGTTGATTCCATCCAGGGATTTTTCTTTTTTTTAATCAGACATTTTAGTTTTCATCTCTACAAATTCAATTTGGGTATTTAAAATATATATATATATATTTTTTTTCTAAGTCTCTACTTAGCTATGTGAACATATGGAATACAGTTATAATAATGTTTGTATGTTCTTGGCTTTGCTCTCTCAAGGACTTCCTCAAGCAGAGCATTCTCAAGTAGTCCTTTTATTTGTTTTTCAGAAAATACTGCAGAGGGAGATGCCAGAGTAGGAGTCAGAATGAAGGAAGGGTCAACTGGGAAAGCGGAGGTTGGGGAGGCGAACTTGCAGACCTAAGGCTCCTTCTTAGGCTGATGAATATGAGGAGAGGAAAATTATGAAGAAGGAAACTCTTGAAACTGATTCCCTTAAAACTATCTGTGCCCACCTACCTTCTAGAAAGTGTTCATGTCTCTGTGGGAATGCAAGCCCTAGTTGAAGGCCTCTCATGCAAAGTGTGTGAAGCCATTGCTGGGGCCATTACTGCTTCTTTCTTTGTAACAGAAGGGATGGGTTGAGAAGCCAGTAGGAGCACGGTAGGTGAGTTGGGGACTTGGTGCCTTGAAGGTGAGCACATTCCACTCTGATGCCTCCAGGTTTCCTCATGAATAATGAGTTTTTTGTCTACTGAAAGTCGGGGTGCAGGGAGGTGAAGGGCATCTGATGTCTGAAGCAGGTAGAGAAAGTATGAAATGATCATTGCAAAGAATGGAAACTAGTAACTGGAATGGAAGTAGCTAGGCAGGGCGGAGACTGCAGGTGAGGTTGGAGGTCATGGATTCAAATCTACGTCAGTCTGCCCAGCTGAGTGATATTCGTTAGCAATCCTGAAGCTCTTGTTTGATGTCTGTGAACTTGGTAAAATGTTGATCTTTTCCCTATGTTAAGGTCTAACATGAATAACCACACAGAGGCCTCACGATAACAAGTTTATCAAGGTCCTTCCAGGGCTCTTCAGTGCAAGGTGGCTTGGGACAGCCAGCCATTTACACAGCACACAGTGGCTTTCTTTTGTTTCTCATCTTCCCAGTGAATTGAGTTACAGCTTCTTCTCTTAAGCATAAACACCACTACACCTTGAGTTACTGTTGTCCCTGTGAACAAGGGTGAGGTTAGAAAGTATAAGGAATGTCTGTTTTTCCCACCCCCAAGCAAATCTTTTTTTTTTTTTCCAAGCAAATCTTGATGCATGGCATGGGTGCCAGAGAGCTTGTCATTGCCCACGTGTATTATCAAAGGCCAAGATAAGGCCACCATGGAAGAAAAGATCAGAAACTCTCCAACATGTCCTCTTTCCTGGTACCCCTCCCCCACCTCCCTGTCCTGTCATGCGCTGGGAGAAGAAGGAGTTAGTTGGAGGGGCTGAGGGCATTTGGCTTATAAATCTCCTGTGAGATGTCTCTTTCAGAATCAGGCTCAAGCTGAGATATTGCCTAAATATCATGGTATGGGATGTGCCTGTAAAATCTAAGATTCTGCCCGTCAATTCAATCTCTAACATTGTCACCAAAGTGCCTCAGCCATGGAAAGATGGGTTTCCCCATAGTGACAAACTATTCCAAGTTACATTCTTAAAACATACGGTACACATACTCATGCTCTGGGTGTGAGTTCAAGGACCTGTGGCACAAATAGGAGAAATGACCTCAAGTCCCAAATGAGTGTTCATGCAGTGTCTCAGTGTTAAGAAAGCATTTCTTGAATGTTCCAGAGCCATCGTGAATGCTTTGACTGGTTTTCCCTTGCCTCACAGCATGCATCTAAGCCTCTCCCCACATGTGTCCAGGACCATACACTCACTGTAACCACCCATAATGATAATAATAGATCTGCTGAAACTCAAAGGAAATAGAAAGTGCTTCAAATCCCGCTTTCCAAAGTTGGGGCTAGAGAGGCGGGCGGGATTACCCACTGCTGTGGGAAGCCTGCTCTTCGTTCGGGCCACTCTGGGTGTGAGATGATGTTTTGGATTACCACTGGGTTCTTCCAGTCCTTTGGGCCCGCTGGTGTAAAGAACAAATCCAGTGGGTGTCTCGGCTGCTCTGACTCATCTGCCTTCCTGAAGGGTTGTGTGGCCACAACCTGCCAGAAGGGGATCCTGTGAGGGCCCCCAGTTGTGCCCAGATCCCTGATGCCCACCCCAGCCACCACTTCATGCTCTCTCGAACGTTTCACTGGTTGTGTTCAGGCCAGATTCCTGAAGCTCCAGTCCCAGACATCAACGTCTCCCCCTGCAAGACACGAAAGAGGGCGCAGAGGAGCCGGTCCTTTTCATCCAGGGCCCTGCTGCCTTCCTACAACACAGGGCAGAAGAGCCGCGGTGCGTCATTGAGAGACCACTAAGACGCTGGACTCGCTTTTGAGTCAAGGCCAGACTTCTGCTTGTGCTCAGTAAGTAGGGCTCATCTTGCCCTCCCTCTGGCTGACGGTCCCAGACGAGACCAGAGCTCTCTCAGCCTGGCTGTGTGATAACAGAAGGATATAGTCCATGGTGCAGAGAAGCCAGGCCAGAGAGGCTGAATTCTACTCGGACATGAAGAGAGAGAGGTCCCAGTGGACCTCCAGGGAGATGGTCCAAGTTAGTCCTAGTCACTGTCTCTCCTTCCTGGTGTCGGGAGTCAAATGGGTATCATTATCTTGCAAAGGAGCCGACATAACCGGTCATTTCTGCCCACGGTCTTCTCTCTTCCACAACGCCCATATTTTCATTGGGGTTCTGGCCTCACTTCTTATGGGTTACTCGGAGTGGGAGGTAGGGCTCAACAATATAGGAAAAAAAACCCAAACACCCCCTGATTTGCCTCCAGCTCTGCCACAGACTGTCTCTTTGGCCCTAGAAAAGTCCTTCCTCTCTGTGCTACTCGTCCATAAAATGACCTGCATCAGTGGTTTCGCATCACATTCTTCAGAGCCACCAGGAGCTTGAGGGGTTCCCCAGGGTCCCCTGAGAGGCACAGTAGAAAGGGAGGCTGACCTGGCTCTGTACTCCCCCACCCCCAGCACCCACCAGAATGGCTGCTTTTCATCTGCTTTATATACTGTTTCCACACAAGGATTCTTTGAAGAAAGGATCCTGAGGCTCCAAAGTTTGAAAACTGCTGGAATAAATGATTGTTAAGGTCCTTTCCAGTTTGAGATACTTGGACTTCTAAAGCCCAGCTCAAGTCGTTCCTCCTCCAGGAAGCCTTCCTGGTTACCATTCCTGGGTACTTGAGCTCCAGCAATAGTCATGGTGACAGGCCTATGGCCCTCAGCATGTGCTGCATGCTACTATCAGTGACCCATCGATGCCCGCATGTGTGTGTGAGCTGTTTCCCCAGCTAGAGAGTGAGCTCCTTAGGGCAGATGTCTGATTTTCCCTCCTTGCCTCTGTCCTCGTGTAGTGCCATAGGCAGAGTTGGTGTTCAGTAAACTTGCTGAAGCTCCAGGTGTCGTGAGCTCTCATGTGGGATAATACCTTCCAGAGAGACCCTTTGCTTTGGGGAGGGGGCAGTCAGCCTTTGGTCTGCTGAGTGCCCCTAGAGAGACCTGTCCTTAGGAAGCTGGGACCTTGACCTGCAAAACAGCTTCAGACTTACACACTCCTAAAGAGGGCAGCCCTGAGTTCCTGCCTTAATTGAACTCTTCTCAGCCTCTACTGCCCTCAGTGCGTCTCCTGGCAGGGACTCTCCACACATTGTGGCCACTGAAGAGGCCTCCTCCTCTTGACCCTGAACCTGGGAATCAGAACAGCCAGGATGCCTTATGGATGGTAGGCTTCTCAGCTGGAGCTGGAGGGAAGCACGAGGGAGATGGGGAGGAACTCCAGGCTTGCTCAGAACGTAGCTCTTTCTGGAGATGGAGGCCTAAAGCGAGGAAGGAGGGGAGTTTACCGAGAGGCATCTGCGAAGGCAGGTTGTTAGAGGGTGTCAGAGACCAAAGATCAAGACAGCCACAGGCCAACGTCCCTGGGGCAGGTAGACAGGAGGAGAGTGGCAGTTGTGGTGGAATGAGTCAGGAAGCCTGTTCTGCCATTTACTATCTACGCGACTTTGTGTAAATCACTTAACCTTACCTAGTCTCAATGTCTTTACCTGTAAACTGGCGGCAAAAGGACCTGACCAACTGTAGGCTACCCCATACAGAAGTGGTGAGATTCCCAGGACACGATGGGTGTAGAAGTGTTCTGCAAACTAAAAGATGCAGGACGTAAAGGATTCTTATTGTTGTTAACAGGGGAGAGGACCCTTCCATGTCAATGCAGCTCCCCATCAGGGACCATCAGCAATTTAGGGGTGCTCAGAGGCCGACCATTCCTCCTCCTCCACTTCACTGCCAGCAGCCATCTCTGCCTGGTCTTGACAAATTCCTGGTCAGACTGAGGACTGTGAGGGGCACAGGTAGTTAAGGACAGAGGGCCCAGCCCAATTCTGGCCCAGAGAGGATCCCCAAAGAGAAGGAAGTGTCCTGATAAAAAGCCTCTGAAAGGTGTGAGGTCCAGGAGGCTGCTGAGGCTTCCCAGGGCTCTTTTGGTTGGTGAGGTGCCCTGGCTGGGTCCCTTAGTCCCACTGACCTTCTTGTCACTTGGCATGGGGGCCAGGTCAGCCTCCCCTGATATACGGAGCTACGACTGTGGCCTTCCCCGTTCCAGAGGGTGGGTCCTGGTTGGCACTGTGGGGCAGACGAGCCCTTAGCGGGTCACAAGGAGAGCTTGGCGTTTCACTCCAAAGACCACCCCCCTGCACCCCCCACTGAATCCTCTGGATGTGGGGAGGAAGCAGAAGCCCCTACCAAGGCTGGATCATCTGGCAGGTTCAAAATCCACAGCTGGAGAGTGAGACCCCTCCCCGCTGATGTGAGGAAACACCAACAGGCTCTAGCCTGCTGCTGCCCCTGCCTTGTCACCCCCGACAGGCTCTGGGCCCCAGTCCGGCCTCTCGGGGCCCCCCTCAGCTGCTGTAGCCTGAAGTGTGGGTGCTGGGCCTGCGCACCCAAACGTCTGGCAGATCTGGCTGGCTGTTGGGCAGCAC
The DNA here is from genome assembly GCF_951394435.1 of Stenella coeruleoalba. Lineage (NCBI taxonomy): Eukaryota > Metazoa > Chordata > Mammalia > Artiodactyla > Delphinidae > Stenella > Stenella coeruleoalba. The sequence goes on along the minus strand of NC_137147.1, from coordinate 83,424,399 downwards.
CACAGGGCTGCCATCCCCTGGCCCGCCACGGCCCTTCCAGGATGAGCTGCTCTGGTGGGAGGCGGGCAGTGATGGGTCGTACACGGTCTCCCTCAGCGCCAGCCACAGCGTGTCCCGCTTCCCATTCAGCTGGCCCCGCTCAGGTACTGTTTGCTCAGTTTCATCCAGGTCCTCTGGAGAGGCACCCACGGAATCTGGCACACGGGCACTGGGCTCAGAGGTGCTTAGGCAGGTCTCGTCAGAGACACTGAGCCCCTCCAGGGTGCTGGCTGAGGAGCAGAGGCACTCAGGAGGCTCTGCGACCTGGGGCTTGGGCTTGGGGGAGTGGGCTGGGGCTTCTGGTGATGCCTGCACGGGCTCAGCCTTCTGCCCTTGGGAGTCCTGCCTGGTCCGGGTTTTGGGGCTGGGGCCAGCCTGCTTATAGGGGGAGGAGGTCTGCAGGGCTGGGCACTGGCTGAAGAGCGCCTGGTGGTCCAGGAACACCTCCCTTGGGGAGGTAGGGGCTGGTGGGAGCCGGGAGCAGCAGGGGCCATCATGCAGCTGTAGATCCTCAGAGAGCACTGAGGGCCGGTGGGACAGCTTGCTGGTGGCTGTACTAGTGTCAAAGCTGGGACTCCGGCGTCGTGCCAGGGGCTGTAACTCGTACTGCTCTGGACAGGACCCAGGCGCCCCTCCCACTGGCCCTGGTCGTTGGCGGCCTGCCTTCTCCCCTCCAGGCTCCCCAGTTCCGGCGTCCCATGGCAGGTGGGCACAAGGCCAGAGGATTTGTCCACAGTTCTTCTCTGGTCCAAAGAAACAGCAGAGAGATTGGAAGAAGAAGCTGGCGAAGCCGCAGCTGACGCACTTCACCATCATGAGGACGATGCCCAGCTTGCGATAGAGCAACACCGAGGCAGGCAGCATGAGCACACCGGCTGCAAACAGGGCTGCAGCCCCCACCGCCGTGGCGCAGCTGGTCTGGCGCAGCGAGAAGGCCACGCGGCTCAGGCGGTCAGGGTGTGGGCACAGGTGATAGGAGATGCAGTAGTTGACGGTGAAGTCGACCGAGAGGCCCACAGAGGCAGAGAGAAAGAGGGCCTCAGCAGTGTTGAGCTGCCACTCGAGTAGAACCAGGAGCCCCACCGTGAGCAGCACGGTGCCCGCCACGGCTGCCACAGAGAACAGGCTAAGTGGAACATTCCAGGTGCCCAGCAGCAGTGTGGCAAAGGCCAGCGCCAGGGCCAGGCCCAGCACCACAGCAGGCTCGGTGCTCAGGCTGTGCTGCAGGCTGTACAGCTCCAGACGGCTGGTGAACCAACCCCGGCGCAGGCCGGGGGGTGCCCTGCCCAGCTCTGCTGCCAGCCAGTAGCTGACCTCAGTGTAGAAGTGGTGGGCCTGGCTGTAGTCTGGACTATACTGGAAGTTGGTCTGGAACTGCAGGACCAGGGCAGCCAGGCCGCCCTGGGTATTGAAGCGGGCTCCCAGGTCCCGGGTGCTCTCGGGGCCTTGCTCCAGAGCCATCATCTTGAGGCAGTGCAGGAAAAGCTGGGGGGCCCAGGGGAAGCCCGAGTGGCCACAGCAGGGGCCAGGCCCCAGGCGGGCGCAACCGGGGCTCTCCATCCAGCGCCGGAGGGCCTCCACGAAGCACAGCGTGGGCCAGCCCTCTGGCTGGGCCCCAAAGAAGCTCTGATTCCGAGCTCCCTGGCAGAGTGCCAGCAGCCAGCGCTGCGCCTCAGGACCGCTGGCCGAGAAGGCAGGGTCACTCACCAGAGAGCTGTTGCTGCGAGGGTCCAGGGGGTCGCCAGTGTCCACCGGCAGGATGCCCCACACCAAAACCACAGGCATGTGGCCGCCCTCACCCTGAGGCAGCCGCTCGAACAGAAACTGCTGACGGTACTCAGCGTCGAAGCGTTCGAAGGGGTGGCTGGGCCGGAAGACCTGGCCGCGGGGCGGCGGCAGCGTGGGCAGCCGCAGGCGGGGGCTGACGCCGGCGATGTAGGCGCCCCCCGCCGCCAGCGCGGCGAACCAGCAGATCCAGATGTAGCGGAACTTGATGACACCGCAAGGCAGGAGGCGCTGGAAGAGCAGGCGCGAGGTGCTGGCGGCCGCCCTCCGAAGCCCGCGGAGCCGCCGGTGCAGCGCCAGCGCCAGTCGCCGGGGCGCGCTGCCGCCCCACGGGCCGCGCGCCCGGGCCGCACAGCCGCGCGCTAGGTAGCGCTCGTGGAGCACCGCGGAGGAGGGCAGCCAGGCCAGCGTGAGCGCCAGGTGCGCCAGCACAGCCGTGCCCATGTAGAGCGCGAAGCATCGGACGGCGGGGAGGCGGCTCAGGTAGCTGGCGTAGAAAGCCGCGCCCGTGGTGAGGCCCGAGACTAGCAGCAGGTAGCCGAAGTGGTGCATGGTGCGGCCCACGCGCTGCGCCAGCCCCCCGGAGGGCAGCTGGCTCTTGCTGAGGCGCCAGAGGTCGAAGAAGATGAGGGTGTGGTTGGCGCAGACGCTGCTCAGCAGGACAAGGGCCGCGAGATTGACGAAGGGGAAGTAGGCCATCCGGAAGGCCACTCGGTAAAGAAAAAAGGCAAGCAGCAGGGAGCCCAGCACCCCCAGTAGCACCATGAGTGTGAGGAAGAGGGAGCGCAGGTAGAGGGCGATGCTGAGGAAGATGGCGGCCAGGGCCAGCAAGGGGTACACCGTATCCTGGGCCAGGTAGTGCCTCAGCAGCTCCTGCTTGAGGCCCAGGTCCATGCCAGTGATGGATGTGTAGTTGTCGGAGAGCCCCCAGGGCACGGCTAGGCGGTCCAGGTAGATGCCCATCATGGAGGCACCCTTCGGGGTGGGCAGGAAGAGCAGGCTGTACTTGAGGGAGGGCACCTGGTAGTCAGCCGTCTGGGGACTCAGAAAGTCCCTGTCCAGCAGGAAGTGCAGGAGTTGGTAGACAGCACTGCTCCGGGAGCACTTGGTGGGAACCTGGGCACAGCGCGGGGGCTTGTCCTTCCCGGGTCCCAGACAAGAGGGCACCAGGGCACCACGGTGATAGTAGAGTGCACAGGCCCGCAGCAGGGCCAGCGTGCGGGCTGTGTCGGCTTGAGTAGTGTCCAGGCAGGAGGAACGATTGGAGAGCACGGCCACATAGTTGCCCAGGGACCAACTGGGGCAGCACTCGTTGGCTGCTGTACGCTGGCACAGAGCCCCAAAGCTGGTATGGGAGCGGACCTATAGGACACACACAGCACGAGAGAGCTCAGGGGCAGTGCAGGGGCCCAGGTTTCCCCAGCGCTGTCCGAGGCCCTCTCACCTCCTTTCAGGCTGCAGGGCAGAGGCAGAGAGGTATCTTGACTGCCCAGCAAAACCTGACTGGTCAGGCCCAGGTTCCAGCAGCTACGTCTTGACTCTGTCAAAGAGGAGCCTCAGGAATGCGGCCCCAGGCCTCTGCCTGAGAGGTCTTGCCCTAAGGGCCCCAGCAGGTCACACACTCCAACTCTGCACTGCCTGAGACAGAAGTAGGAGTGGAAGTGGCAGCCACAGATGGAATGGGGCCAAGTGTCCAGGGAACTGGACAGGTGGGAAAAGTGGAGGCCAAAACATTCCAGGATCAGGGTCACTGCCAAACCCTAGCCCCCTATCTCTGTCCAGTGGTCTGCTTAAACCTTGTGAGGGATAGGGCTGTTTCTTTTTCAGACCTCATGCCTGTTTTTCTCTCCCACCCTGATGCTGACATTACAATAGCTGGTGTAGTTACAGAGAATGCTAGCCTGGGAATCAGAGGCCCTGTACTGCCATCAACTGGATGTATGGCGTTGGGCCTGAGATCATGGTGACAATAGTAACATTTATTGAGAGATCACTATTGTCAGTCATTATGCTATATTTTTTACAAATTCTACCTTGTTTCATTGTCACAACACCCCTATGAGGAAACTACCATTATTCCCATTTTATATATACAAAGACCGAGGCACCGAGAGGTTGAGAAATGTGTCTGAGGTCACACAGCCAAGGAGTATTAGAGCTGGCCTTGAATTCAGGCATCTGACTCCAGAGCACATGTTCTTTAAGCCTAGTGGTGTTCACACTGTTTTTAGTAGCGAAACTTTCTGCAGATGTTATAGCACATGGTTCTCCAGTTAGCATGACTGGATCTGCAGCGCTTGGGTTGATGGGGGCTGGGGGCCTTGGGCCGGGGCCTCCTCAACAGCTCTTGAGGCTCCTTTTCAGGACCTTTCGAAAATCCCCAGGCTCTGCAGGGTCTGTCTTCCAGCACCTGTATCTTGGCTCTTCTGGAAACAGCTGACTCTTCTCTCCCTGCCAACCCAGAACCTCTCAGCAGGGTTGCAGTAATTTTCTAAGCAGGGAATGCTCTCTCCTAGTCCAGGCTGGGAGTCCTGGCTCAGCTGTATTTCCTTATGATCAGGTCCCTGGTGTCCCTGGTTCCCCCACCCAGCCCCTGGCACCTCCCTAGCCAGCTCACCTGATCCTGTTCCATGCGACACATGGAATGGATGGCGTGCAGGTTCCACAGGCTGCCCGCTGAGGTGGACATGAACACCAGCTGTGCATAGCTCTTCTCTGCAACACACCGCCCAGAGCTCACCCTTTGGCCCCAGGTCCTGGGCCCACCAAAGGGAAGATGCTTACCCAGGGCCATATGAGGTTTAGATTCCCAGGAGCCTGAAACCTGTGCCTGCATCCTGGGCCTGCATCCCTCCCCTGTGGCACACCCCCATCCAGCTTGCCCCTACCTGGCTGGAGCACCTGAGACCTGCCTCATCCTCCCAGCTGTAACTTAACTTCCTTGGCTTGAATGTGACTGGCCAGGCTCCTTCCCCTTGTTTGCCCAAATTTGTTCTCCTGGGCCCTCCTGTTCTCGTAGGTGGGGAGGGGGTAACCACCATTAAAGCCAGGAACTGGCCAGGCTGCAGCTTACCAGGGGGGCCACAGAAGAAGCTCTCCTGCCCTCTGGCCTCCAGGGGCTCCACCATCCTCCGAGGCCGGACCATGCCCTCCTGGGCACTGCTCCAGGGTGTGGGGCTCAGAGTGGTATGGGGGTTTGAGCTGAGGCAGAGAGAAAATCTATGCCAGGCCCTCTGACCTGCCTTCGGCTGCTCTCTGGAGGCCTCGTTCTTTCCCTGGTTCCCCCCAGCAGTGGAAAGATGGGAACCCATTACCTGTTCAGCTCAAGGTCTGGAGAAAGGGAAAGCAGCTTCTTGGGGCCTGTGAGGGACTGCAGTGCTCTCCAGACCACTAGCTTGCGCCCAATGTCCGTGTCCCGAGGCTCAAAGCCCTGCAGGGAGGAGGGCAGAGAAGATCAGGCCGGCAGGAGGGGGAGTTCTCCTTCTCCCTTCTCGGCTCTGCCCCTTTGGGTCCCTGGAGCAGGGAAGGCTGGCCCGCCTGCCTGGATTGTTGGACACGAGGATCACCTCTATACCATCTCCCAGCTCTCTCTGGAGAGCCCATTGCTGCCTCCCCACTCCCAGCTGCGCCACTCCCATTTTCTGCCCCAGACTGAGCTGAGGTGGCCAGGCCTGGGGGCCCATCCCTCCCCTTGGTCCCTCACCAGTAAGGGCTTGGAGAAATCGGGTAGCTGGCCTCCCAGCAGTCCAGCCAGGGTGCAGAGGAGGATGACAGCCAGACACAGCAGCAGCACGGCCACTGGCCACTCAGCAATCAGCTGGGAATAGCTGGGAAAGAGGAAGAGATCCCACATGAATTAGCATTGGGTGTGATAGCAGGGAATGCGGGGGCTTAGAAGCCACCAACAAGGGATGGTGGGGCTAAACTGGGGACTGGCCTGGTGACCCCTAGGGCTCCAGAGAAGGGCCAGGCCTACCTCTTTGGCATCTGGAAGGCCCGTACCTGCCTGTGGAAGAGAAGAAAAGACACTTGCTTGCTAGAGTCCTCTTGTAGGGTGGGAGGTTGGGATGGGGGTGGAGGATAGAGGAAGATGGCATCAACCCTTTTAGGCTTTCCCACTCCCAAGCTCCAACGCTTCCTTCATCTTCCATCCAGGCTGCCTCCTCCATCAGACGCAGGGGACATCCTGGGCTGCCTCCTAGTGATGGAGTCCAGAGTCCGGGGGGGGGTGTCGACCCCACTTTTAAGCCCTGCCCCACCTTCCAGGGCAGCTGGCAGGCTGCTGGACCCCTCCTTACCTGACGCTGACCACATGGTGCTGCACAGATGCCGGCTTCCAGGCCCCATCATGCTGTGAGGGGGCTGGGGAAGGGCTGAGGCTGGAGCCATGGGAGCACAGCGCTGCCCGGTCCCCAAGCCCTGGAAGGGAGCTGCCCCCCCGGTATTCCTGTGGTGCCCGGGGATAGGTAAAGTGGGCAGGGGCCAAGGGGCTGGATGGGCCCACAGGATGAAGGGTGGAAGTTCCTGGTGGGGGTCCCGAAGAACTGGAAGGGTCCTCAAGGGGGCAGCTGTGGAGGGCGCCGCTTCTCTCTGGGCTTGCCTCAGGGGCCACAGCCTTGCTCTGGGACCTGGGGAGAGAGGAGACAGGGAAAAAGGGGGTGGGAGACAGTGGTGGTCCACACCGTGCAGCAGCCTTGCTCAGTGAGCTGAGACGGATGGAGCTCAGGCTGTTCTATTCCTAGGCCTGGGGAGAGGCAAGGAGGGTGGAGGCTCTGGGTCTACACCCCCAGCCTACTTCTTGGGGTTCACTGTCTCATTCACTCATCTGCCCATGCACCTCAAAACACATATGATCTTATTTACTCCTTTAAAAACCATACCGGGGAAGTACTTTCTTTCTTTTATAGATTTGAAAACTGAGGTTCAGTGAGCCCTGAAGAGCTGGACCTTGAACCCAGTTCTGACTTGCAGACCTGTGCTCTTTCTGCTGTAGTTGTCTCTTCATCCTCTTGTCAGACGTTTATTGAGCACCTGCTGCACTTTTGTTCCCACCTTAGAGCCTTTGAGCTTTCTTTGCCCTCTGCTTGGGATGTTCCTCCCCAGATAATTGCACGGCTCACACCATTACCTTCTTGGAGAAGCCCTCCCTGACTACCCTCTCTAAATAATCATCCACCAACTCCTATCCCCCTACCTACTCTATATTTCTTCCTAGCATTTTCCACAACTGGACGTTGTATTATATATTGTCATGTTTACTGCCTGTCTCTCCTATGGAACGTGAGCTCCGGGAGAGCAGGGCCTCGTGCATTTGTTCATCTGTGTCCCCAGTGCCTTGAGCAGCACCTTGCACACCGAAGGTGCCCCAGGGATGTTTGCTGAGTGAAGGCTGAGTGCTGGACGGGCTGCTAATAGTGGTGCCAGGATGAATAAAGCCCAGTCCTTGTCCTCCAGGCACTCATGGTAGGTGGGCGATGTGCAGGGGCCACCATGTTGAGTGTTGTGAGAGGGGAAGTCACACAGGACTGAAGGCGCCCAGAGGAGGGCCCAACTTTGACAGGGGTGGGGGGGTCAGGGAAAGCTTTGCAGAGGCAACCACTTCCTTTTCACCAAGCCTCGGCCTTGGGGCAGGAGGTTTGCTCTGCAACAGTGTACACAGTTGGGAGAGGGAGTTGGGACCCCCAAGGAGCTTGCCAGGGAGGAGTCAGCAATAGATTCCTCTTTCCAAATTATGCATGAGGGCAGCACTCTGTGCATGGACCCAGCCCCACTCCTTGGGTGCAGGCAGAGGTGGAGTCCCACCCCAGGGGCAGGATTGCCAGACCTGGGATAGGAGAAGATGGCCACAGAACAGAGTGCCTGAGGGCCATGGCGGGTTCCCAAGGGGTTCTGGGCCCTCCAGCGAGTCTCCTTTCTTCCATCCGCCTGCTACAACTTGCATAGCTCCCATGGGAGAGCCAGGTCTATGCCGAGCAAACCCTGGCTTCCAGTCTTGCCTGCTGCACTGCTGAAGGGGCCGTGGGCCAGAGTCCTGGCTGTGGTGGCACATGGACATTGCCCACAGAGGCTGGGTTCTGCCCAGAGACCAAGTAGAGGACCTGGAAAGAATAGGCAAGCTCCTCCTCTTCCTCCCAGAAGGCTGGATGGCAGACAGTCAGGGGGTGGGGTATAATTCTCATGCTTGGACTAAAATAGGGGAGCAGTGGATGTGGGGTCCTGGCTCCATCATCCTTTAACTCTGGGGTCTTGGGAAAGACACACAATTCTTGGAGCATTGGCATCCTTGTCTGCTGAGTGAGGGTACGATGATAACGCCTCCCTCTCAGGTTTAGTATGGGCATTAACTGAGGTAACACATGTGAGGTGCCTGGCGTGGAGCCTGGCATGTGGAAGACATTTACTTTCCTGCCTCTTCCCACACTCAGTGCTGCAGGGAGTGTGCAGTTTAAGAAGTATATTTATATTTACAATTCGACCTCTTTAGGCACCTCAGATAATATATCTCCATTTGAGAACTTCTCACACCTTGAGAATCTCACTACATATATAATTATAAGTACTTTTCTTTTTGTTATCCAGAAGCAGCATCAGAATTTGTTTCATGATATAAACCACTGATTTTTTTTCTTACTAACTCAACACTTAGAAAAATAGGAATTTGACTAAACTTGTTCTCAAGCAAGACTTCAGAATTCCCCATAAAGTTAATGACACAGCAACCAGTGTCCTTGCAGATAAAATAGCTTATGGGCCCATCACCATGGGCCAAAGGGAAGCTGGAAAAATGACCGGGGTTCATGTGTATAAGTGTGGACATCTACTTCTTTAAGATTTTTATTCTGCAGGTCTTTTTTGAGCACCTGCCACATGCTGGGCACTGTGCTTGGCCTGGGTTGGATCCTGAAGGCATGAAGGTGACCCATTAGTCTTGGTCTCCCTCTTTAGAGCAGGGCCTGCTTTCCGCAGTCAGGAGGGTGGGGCAGCCAGGGTGCCTATTTCAGCTGCGCATGGTCTTAGAGCACTCACTGAGCTTTGGGCTTATCCTAGGAGCCAGGCCCCCACTTGGAGTGTCAGTTTCTTTTTCATTAAGGGAAGCCAGCACTCCAGGCCGTGCTGGCAGAGAACAGGAACTCCAGTTGTCCTTAACCAGTCTACCAAATCTCATAAGCCACCCCCTTCCTTAGCAGGCTCCTGTTCAAGGGGGATTCCAGCATCCACCATTGGTTTGCTTCTACTGGGGTGTCCCTGGCCCCAGCCCCTTCCTCTCAATCCCTTCTATCCCTCTCCAGGGACCTAGGATCAGCTGCTCCCAAATCTCACCCTTCATGACCGTGCCCATCATTGTGAATGTGGCAGAATTTGAAACTTTCCACATTCCGACTGCTGTAGAACCGGGAGTTTGTCTTGACCCTCCCAAGGAGAAGAGGCAAACTGTTCTCAGAATAAAAGCTTTCTCCTGCCAGCCGCTGCTGCCCTCTATTTTCGGAAGACCTAGTAATAGTTAAGCACCCCTCGCCTTGCCTCACCCTCTCAGTTCCATGGCTCTGACTAGGATGAGCGATTTCCTGGGCCACCTGCCTGGGCCCACTGGTCTGTAAGCTAAGTGATTGAGGCAGGCAGGTAGGTTAATGGAAAGTGATGACACAGGCCTCACTCATGGCCAAAGTCACAGCAGTCAGGGCCTGGCTAATAGTGCCCCAGACACCTCTCTTGGGAGCCCCGTGAGCGGAAAATGTACATGTGTATTAACCATGCCCCCAAGTCCACAGACACGTAGCCATATGGACATCCATGTGACCCTGCGGAGTGGCCAGGACAGATGAGGGAGCAATTCACGCCACTAGGAAAATAAAAAGGTAATTTTAAAAACACAAAGAATGGGGCTTCCCTGGTGGCGCAGTGGTTGAGAGTCCTCCTGCCGATGCAGGGGACATGGGTTCGTGCCCCGACCTGGGAGGATCCCACATGCTGCGGAGCGCCTGGGCCCGTGAGCCATGGCCGCTGAGACTGTGCGTCCAGAGCCTGTGCTCTGCAAGGGGAGAGGCCACAACAGTGAGAGGCCCGCGTATCCCAAAAATAAAAACAAAAATAAAACACCACAAAGAATGAAATATTTCAAATTGCCCTGTTGTCAATGCATTAGTAAAGGGGTGTGTGTGTGTGTGTGTGTGTGTGTGTGTGTGTGTGTGTGCGCGCGCACGCGCGTACGTGCTATCTTATTCACTCCCCAGAGTGCTACTTAGTTCAGCCGGAATGTATTTTTGTTTCTTGGATTGAAATGAATCCCTTTGCCTGATTTGTCCAGGGTCTCTGGGGAAGTGCAGAGAGGGGCCAGAGGTCTCAGGGAGTTGCTAGAAGAGAGCAAGTGATTCCTGTGCCCAAGTATGACCCACACGTGCAGGGGAAGTGAGCAGACCAGACAGGGCTGATCCTTGGCAAAATATCCAAGGTAGCAAATGACTCTCCAGTCCCTTCTAGGGATGCTCCTGGCCCCTGCCCTGTCCTGTCACTGTCTCTGCCTTGTCCATACTTGGCTTTTTGGTCAAGCCATAGTTCCAGGCAGCCCCCTGGTCCAGGGAACACATTAATCCTGTGTACCATCCTGTTGAAGAAAGTTCTGTGGCTTTCAGACTGAAACGTGGCTAAATCTACCCAGGCTGATGTGTCAACATAGTGGGAAGAAAACATTTCCCTCCACTTGTGGGGTCTCCTCTTCACTCAGGTACAGAATGCACATTTTAACTGGGGCAGTCTGAAGACAATGTGTCCACCTCTGCTTTTGCCCCCAAAGAATGCTTCCTATTTCAGTCCAGGCAGGAGAGAGAGGCGGTGTCATGTCAGGTGAGGGATTCTGGGGGCGGCAGACCAGGCAGGGCACAGAAATTGCACCATATTGCTACCTGGCTGGGCTGTTCCCTCACACATATGGTGGAGGAAGGGAAAGGAGAGGCACCAAGATCTGGGCCCGCAGCGGGAAGATGTTCCTTCCGTCCCGCCAGCCTGGTGCTCCTTCAGGGACGGTACTGACCGCAGCCTGAGCCTCAGAGCCTGCCCACGCAGCGCCTCAGAAGAGTGCAGGTGGCTGCCACACGTGGGGACTCGAGCCTACACGTGCGCAGCTGGCCATGTGGGGCAGACTGGAGACGGACGGTGATGGACAAAGACAGATCCTACCTAGCTTGGAGACCGGGTGTCTGCCCTCCCCCCAGGACACACCTTGGCGAGTCTCCCGTCTACAGTACACGCGCACCCTCGACCACATTGACTCGCTGGAACCTGGACTGAGGCTGCTGCAGGCTTGGGGCTTACAGAGAAGACGCGGGGGCAGGGCCTACAGGGAGGGGCTCTGGAGGCCGGAGGGGCTGGGGATACCGGGGCCTTAGAGGAAAGGTAGGAACAGTGGGTGGGGCAGGTCCTGGGGGCGGTGAGGGCTAAGCGGGCTGACAGTAGGGGGTATCGGGAGAGAGAAAATTGACCCGGCAGAATGAGGGCGTGGCCAGGGGGCAGGGAGTCTGGAGGCCCCAGAGGGGCTCTAGATGGGGCTGGGGACTGAATGGGACGACATATGGCGGCTACTGGGGATACCTGGGGCGGGGATTCTGGGAAGGTTTGCGAGCTGGGTCTGCGGAGCAGTCCGCCCCTACCTGTCCGGGGACCTGCCGTCTGGAGCCAAAGGCTCCCCCTCGGGCCGCTGCTCCCCTTCCAGACCCGGGCCGGGAGCCGGATCGTTGCTGCCGCTGCCGCTACCGCCGTCCATGCCCGTGGGCGGCGCCGCTGTCCGGGCGCTGGTGCTGAAGTAGCGGCGGCGGCGGCGGCGGCGGCGGCGGCGGCGGCGGCGGCGGCGGCGGCGGCGGCGGCGGCGGCGGCGGCGGCGGCGGCGGCGGCGGCGGCGGCGGCGGGGGGCGGCTCCTGCGCACGCGTCGACGCCAAGCGGGTCGATCGCTGGGCGGGGCCGATGAGGAGCCCAGCCAATGGGCGCGGCACCGGGGGGCGGGGACAGGGGCTTCCCGCCGCGCCGCTGCCCGAAGGCTCGCTGTCTTTAAGACCCCCGGGCTGGAGTTGTGGGCCCTTGTACTCAGGCCAGGTCTGCGAGCTGCTGTTAGGAGTCTGTGCAGTAGTTCGCACATCGGCCTTTCCTGGGGGGCATCCGTCTTCCCGTGAGGGACCAGGAAACGCGACCCCAGGCACCGTGTAAAGAGCCTCAGAACTTGTAACACAGACTCTTCCAGCCCCAAAGAGGGAGCAGCTCCATGCCGGCACTTCACTGCTCCGGACGCTGAGGGGTTGAGAGGTTGGGCTACTTTTAGACTCACATTTGTCTCGGCTCCGCTCAGCGTCCCCCCTTTCCTTCCCAGTAAGGCTAGGCACCTGCTCAAGTTGGGTCTTTACGTTGGTCTGGACCTGGTTCTGCGCCCCTCAGTTGTGGAGCCTGGATTCTGTTATTCAAGTGCAGAGTATGGCCGGGGAGAGGGACAAGAGAGACACTCAGAGAAGCCCCAACTCTCTCTTATAACCACCCCACTTTAGCCTGGAAGGTACCCAGTAGCCACTCATTCCAGGGCGCTTGCTGCTTCCCCTGTTAGGGAATGGCTGTGAGAGAGGGGCGGTGTGATGGGCGGTGGAGAGGCCGGGCTAGAGGGCTGTTACCATAGCTCTAGAACAGATACGGGCCCTGTGAGAAGCCTGGGAGTTGGGGAGCGGAGAGGATCCCAGACGTGTAACTTGGATGGGCAGAAGAGGTTTTACAGTAAGCAGACTCTCTGTGTGTGTGGTAGGTGCCTTGGCTGAAGCATGCGGCTGGGGGGAGAGTCAGAACCCAGGAGTGATTGGACTATGGGTATCCCTAAATTGTGTGCAAACCGTGTGCAAGGCATAGACCAGTAGGCATGAGGGTGGGAGAGTCTAGAGGTGTAGAAGTGGTGGCCCTGCCCTGAGTAGCTTAGTTTGGTGAGAGAGATAAAAAGCCAGCCCGTTAATTGATGCCAACTGGGTAGGGTGTGGTTGGGCCCATGTGATGGTCGATAGGAGCTGCAGAGGAGGGGGCAGTGTGCAAAGACAGGGAGGACCTCACTCAACCTAATGGGCTTTAGGGAAGCCTTCATGTTGATGGTGGAGCTTCAGCTGGCTTGGAAGGAAGGCATTCCTGACCTGGGGGTGAGGTGGAGGTGGTGGTGGGGAAACTGTGCAAAGTTTAAGAGGCTGGAAATTTCTATGTGTTTTCAGGGGATAGTGAGAAATAACATCTGGAGAGTTAGGGATCCATTGAAGGCTTCTGACCTGTAGGGTGAGGCATGTAAGATGGAACCTTGGAAGGCCCACCAGGTCTGGGTATATATGATGGGATAGATGTGATGAGACCATACTTGAGATTGAGACCCTTTGATGGGGGGTGGGGCAGAAGTGAAAACAAAAGGAGGGGTGACCTTATTCAACCGTATGCTATGGACACTACTGAGAATGCCTGACTGGGTGCCGATTTTCACAACTAGGGAACTCAGAGACCACTGGGCCCCCTGAGTGCCAGTTTGGATGTGAAGGAAGATAGGCTCTTTTAAGGTAGAACATGGCCTCCAGGAGGCTGTTTATTAGATCCAGAAGATTCTGGTTCAGGCCCCATGCCAGGTCATGCTCTCCATTCTTATGTCCTGTTTCTTCTGCTTCCTCAGTGATGTGGGCCAGTGGGGTGCCCACAGGGCCCTGGGGGGTGGCCCCGCATAGGACAGTGCCCTGGTTCAGGGTGGGAACCTGGAGGATGGTTGCCATGCCAGGGGGGTGCCTACCACCATGGCAGTGCCCAGGGCCAGGGCCGTGACCATGCCCACCACCATGGCAGGGCCCCTTTGGAAAGCCGGATGAACAATATTAGAGTCAGAGGTCAGTGCCAATCTTACCTGCAGTCAACTCTCCCTCTCCCTTCCCCTTCCCCCTCTCCAGCCCCTACTCTAGGGGACTCAGGATTCCTGGGCACTAGCAGGGGCTCATTGTGGAGGTCAGGAGACAGGGATAGCAAGTGACTGCTCCTAGCCCTGGGCCTTTTGCCTTGATGAAACCAGAGCACAGAGCAGACACAAGGGGAGGAACCTAGATCCATTGGGTTCCATTCCTTTAGCTGAGATATGACTCCCAGTCTCTGGACCTCAGTTTATTTTATCTGCAACGAAGAAGCAGAATTATCTCATCTTCTCTCTTCCCTCACCCAGGAACCCATGCAGAGTGATTAGAGGTTTTGCCATGCTGACTACTTAGAAGTGAACGTGGGGCTGGGGGAGGCTACAGAGGAACACAGTGAGGGCCAGGGGCAAGGAGGAGACAGGAGGCAGGGTGAGGGGAGATGCGGGAGCCAAGGAGAAGGAGAGGCAGCTGGAGGGTGGGAGGAGACAAAGGTAGGAGGTGACAAGGTAAGGATGTGCGTGTCCTCTCTGTAGGTAGTGTGTGCAGGTACAAGGCTATGTGCTGCGCTTACATACACGTAGCTATGTCTGTATACATGTGCATGGGTGGGCGCCTATACATGCCTGCTGTGTGCACAGATACATGTGTGTGGGTGCATGTGCCTGGTTGAGTGTATGTGACAGTGGGAGTACATGTGAGCCCATGCCTGTCCCTGAGGAGGTGGCAGACTCAAGAAACCAGGAAGAATAGAAAGTAAAATCAAGACTTTATCGCCTAAGCCAGAAGAGTCCTGGGAAAAGTGGTTTAACCTTCTGTCATGGCTGGAACCACTTCTGAGGCCCCAAGGCCAGAGAAGTCTCTTTGCCTCTTGCCACAGGCCTAGGGAAGAGTGGAGACGCTACCTTGCTTTTCTGGTGCTGGGCACAGGGGACCTGGGGCCCCGGGGGAGCAGGGCTGGGGCCCTACTCTGGGGGGTGGATAACTCCCCAGTCTGCTCCTGCCGCCTAGGGCCTGAAAACGGCTTATAACCAGTGGGGAAGAGGCAGGCTCCATGGTTAGGGGACTTTCCTGTGACCAAGTTAGGGCTGCCGCTGCCCCATCCAGGCTCAGTGATGCCTGGAAACTGCCACTTCCCACCCTGCTTGCCTCTTCTGTGACTCTTTTTGTGGTGGGGCCAGTTCCGGGCCTAGGAGCTGGGTCTGCTGGTGGTAGCCAGTGGGGGCTGGGGGAGGGGGAAGCAGGGAGGAGGGCAGGCAGCCTCCCTTCTCTGGCAGAGGCAGGTCACTGGGGCCCTGCAGTGTGGTTGGGATTTGGGAGCAAGCCAGCTATCCAGGGAGGCTGTGAATAGCCAGGAATGCAGAGAAGCATGGAACAGAAGGGGAAGCAGCAGGAGAGAGGATGGGCTGCCGGGGCAGGGAGGGGATGTGAGAAAAGGAGAGAGACAGATGGGAAAACAGGAAAGGAGCAGAGGAGAAGGCTGACGCCTGTAGGGAGTGAACTTGCGCTGTGATGCCCTGCCCCGCCCCACCCATGGGGGCTGAGGCCTCCCTATTCTGCATCTGGGGGACATTGTGGTCGCTCCCTGAGGGTCTAGGAAGGGGCTGGAGGTCTGGGGGACATGGCAGCGGGGAGGAAAAGGGGGAGACGGCTGGGGAACTTTCTATCCTTTGGACCTGTGGGAAAGGAAGGGAAAAGAAAGAAATAGCTTTGGTTATTTGGTTCTGCAGTAAGAATCCTGTCTTCCTCCTGGTGCTGATTTTGTGCCCACCTTCCATCCCCCTCCTCCAACAAGGCTCAAGAGCCAGCTGAGTTCTCCTGGGTGGGATGGGGCTAGTTAGGAAGTGTGGGTTCTTGTTCTCACTCTGTCAGCTGTCTGCCCTCCCAACCTCGGCCAAACTCCCTAACGCTAAGGGAGGCGTCTGCAGTGGAAACCCTGTTTCTTCTACTTCCAACTTCAGGCGGGCCCCACCCCGTCTCCCCCTCTGCCTCCTCCCCCCAGATCCCACTTTTCTCAGCCCAATCTCTGCTCAGATCCTCAGCTGTTTCTTGGCTCCTGCTTAATGACCTTCTGGTCCCAGCTCTTAGCCTTTGCTCATGTCTCCTGCCACTTGGCACTATCTCTTGCTTGACTCTGTGTCGCATTCCTGCAGGAAGTCTGCTTAGATTGGGCCGTCCTGCCTGCCCTCACTGCCCAGCTGCTGGCCCAGAGGGCTCATTCTTGCAGTAACCAATTTGAGTGGTCCTGGGTGTTCTGAAGTGCTCCCTGGGTGAGAATCGCCTCCTTGATGAGATGTATATTTCTTTTCTCTTTTTCTTTTGGCCGCATCACACAGCATGTGGAACTTCCCTGACCAGGGATGAAACCTGCACCGCCTGCAGGGGTAGTGCGAAATCTTAACCACTGGACCACCAGGGAACAGGAGGGGAAGCAGCGTGGTCTTTTGTTCCTTTTGAGGGGAGCCAATGGCACAGCTGCCAAGAGCTGTGTTCAAGGTTCCAGCCCCAGTCCCACCTCCAGGGCCTCACCCTGAGCATGACCCCTAATTCCCCAGAGCGCATGTGGACGCAGGAGGAGCCCCTCCCTGTTTTACTCCTGAGGTTGAAGATCTAGTGAGATGAAGGATGTGTGGGCATGCTTCTTAAACTGTAGAGTGTATTACAAAATTCAAGGGCTTGTTTTCATTTTGGAACCCTACCACCACACACACACACACACACACACACACACACACACACTCTCTCTCTCTCTCTCTCTCTCTCTCTCTCTCTCTCTCTCTCTCTCTCTCTCTCTCTCGGCTTGTGGTAGATGTGACTGACTGATTGCCCCTGCCTTCACCACCCTCCCCTTCCTTCTCTCTTCCTTCTTCCACCCTACAGCCTCCCGCTGCAGTACTTACCTGGCTCCATCTTTATGAGGCAAGCACAGGGGGTGACAAAAAGAACACCTGTGAGTCAACAGGTAAAGTTTAGTTTACTGTGATCTAAATCGCGGTCTCTCCTTCTTCTTCCCAAGGATGTACACACGTAGACCCTTCAAGGGATGAAAGGGATAAAACTGCTCCCTGTGGCTTAGCTTGGGACTCACTGTGGAGCTGGACACTGAGTAGGCGCCAGGCAAGGGTGTTGAGCGGATGCACTGGCTTCATTCATATGGTAGGTAGACAGAGACATGAGAGCATTATGCACCCCTGAACCCTACACCCTCACACGTGACCCACCAGATCCACCCCCAGACTCACAATCATGTATTAATTCATTTTTTAAAAAATAAATTTATTTGTTTTTGGCAGTGTTGGGCCTTCGTTGCTGCGCGCGGGCTTTCTCTAGTTGCGGCGAGCGGGGGCTACTCTTTGTTGCAGTGCGTGGGCTTCTCATTGCAGTGGCTTCTCTTGTTGCGGAGCACGGGCTCTAGGCGCGCGGGCTTCAGTAGTTGTGGTACGCGGGCTCTAGGGCACAGGCTCAGTAGTTGTGGCGTGTGGGCTTAGTTGCTCCGCGTCATGTGGGAGCTTCCTGGACCAGGGCTCGAACCCATGTCCCCTGCATTGGCAGACGGATTCTTAACCACTGTGCCACCAGGGAAGCTCCCTATTAATTCATTTCTACTAGGGTCAATTTCAATCATGTTAATTATTCATGTAGCATGCCTACCATGTGTCAGGTCACAGTACTCAGTCCCTAGAGACTCTTGTCCCTGTGTAGACGCCTGGCATAAAGGTGGGGAGGGAGACTTGGAGAGATCGGTGCACCCAGAGCAGGGAGGATGGGGTTGGTGGGTAGGGGCCTCTGGGGGATCCAGGGGATCCTAAGACCTTTACCCCCATGGCACAAGTGAATGGAAAACCTTCCTTGATCCAAGCTGCTTGTTCCTGTCTCCTCCCACCAGGACTGGAAGAGGACTTGGGGGCTGAGGCCATCTGTCGTTTGCCAATAAGTGTGCTCTCATAGGATGGAGCTTCTGAGGTGCCCTGGTGCCAAGGCTGGCCTTGTCTTGCTTGGGGCTGGTGCATAGGTCATAATGGACAACTCCAGAATGGACCCAGTGCAAATGTGGTGTATTAATTAATTTTTTTTCTGACCCGCAAATCAGAATATAATATGTGACATACAGACCAACTACGTGACATCTGGGCACTCTGGTACTCATATGGTTGCCGAACATAGAGGCACAAATGTTCACACACACACTTCTGTACTACAACAGCCCCAGCCCCTTGCAAGACAGGCCCCTAGCACTGTTTTTTTGTTTTTTTTAAAAAAATTATTTATTTATATCTTTGTTGCAGCATGTGGGATCTACTTCCCTGACCAGGGATCGAACCCAGGCCCCCTACACTGGGAGCGTGGAGTCTTAACCACTGGACCACCAGGGAAGTCCCCCTGGCACCTTTTGAGCCACCCATTTTTGCTGGCTTTTACTTATGAAAGAAATGTTCAGCTGAGGTCAGCCTCTGAGCTATGCCATGGTCCTTCCTGTTACCTCCTTCTTCCCCTTAGTGAGTGATGAGTATGGAAGAGATCCATGGGACTAGGCTTGGGGAGGGAGTGGCAAAGACAACCTTAGGGCCAGCCAGGATCTGGCTTGGTAGAAAGAGAAAAGACAGGCCTTGGAAAGAAAACAATCCCATTAAAAAATGGGCAGAGGGGCTTCCCTGGTGGCATAGTGGTTAAGAATCTCCCTGCCCATGCAGGGGACACAGATTCGAGCCCTGATCCGGGAAGGTCCCACATGCCGCGGAGCAACTAAGCCGGTTCACCACAACTACTGAGCCTGCGCTCTAGAGCCCGGGAGCCACAACTACTGAGCCCATGTGCCACCACTATTGAAGCCCGCGCACCTAAAGCCCGTGCTCCACGACAAGAGAAGACGCTGCAATGAGAAGTCCACGCATGGCAACGAAGAGTACCCCCTGCTCGCCACAACTAGAGAAAGCCCTCGCGCAGCAATGAAGACCCAACGCAGCCAAAAATAAAGAAATAAATTAATTAATTAAAAAAAAATGGGCAGAGAACCTGACATTTTTCCAAAGAAGACATACAGATGGCCAGCAGGTACATGAAAAGGTGCTCAACATCAGTAATCATCATGGAAATGAAAACCAAAACCACAACGAGATATCACCTCACACCTGTTAGAATGGCTATCATCCAAAAGACAAGAAATAAGTGTTGGCGAGGATGTGGAGAAGAGGGAATGTGAATTGGTGCAGCCACTATGAAAAACAGTATGTTGGTTCCTCAAAAAATTAAAAATAGAACTGCCATATGATCCAGTAATTCCACTTCTGGGTATTTATCCAAAGAAAACAAAAACACTAATTTGAAAAGATATATGCACCCCCATGTTCATTGCAGCATTATTTACAATAGTCAAGACACGAAAACAGCCTAAGTGTCCATCAACAGATGAATGGATAAATAAAATGAGTATTATAAACAATGAATATTGTTTAGCCATATTGTTTGGCAACATTGTTTCAGCCTTAAGAATGAAATCTTGCTGCTTGTGACAACATGGGTGGACCTTGAGGGCATTATGTTGAGTGAAATAAGTCAGACAGAGAAAGACAAGTATCATATAATCTCACTTATATGTGGAACCTAAAAAAATTCCCCAAACAAAAAAACCCCTCAAGCACACAGATACTGAGAACAGATGGGTGGTTGCCAGAGGCAGGGGGTGGGGCCTGGGTGAAATGGGCGGAGGGGGTTGGAAGGTACAAGCTGCTATACACCTGACACTAATCTAACCTTATCGTTAATTATACCTCAGTTAAAAAAAAAAAGACAGGCCTTGGACTGTCTCTTCCCAGTTCAGGCCAAGGTGCTTGAGGGGTAGGAGTTGGTGGCTCTGGAAGGGAACTAACACAATCTCCTGGACCCTCAGCTAAACCCCTGTGTCTGGCGCATCAGAGGCTGTAAATTCAATTCTAACTCAAGAAGAGAGCGCAGACCCAGGGGTGGGGTCAGGCACCTAGACACATAGCACACAGACCCACATTGCGTTTATGAGAGACACGCACGTGCGCGCGCATGCACACGAATGACACCCACACAAAGAGACACAGAGGCACAGATACCAATTCAGTACACACACACACATACTCAGGGAGACCATGACCACACAGGCCCACAGCACTCACAGAGCCCACAGCCAGCGGAGCCAGACCCTGACCTGGGAGCGCAGAGCAGGGGGCAGGAGGCAGTCTGAGGCTCTGTTTGTCCTCAGGTGTATTTGTAAAGGATGGGGAGGGGCTGGGGTGGGCCAGGTGCACTGGGAGGTTCATGGGCTGAAGGTGTGGAGGAATGAGGGGGGCTGGGCTAATCTTTAACTGGGCAAAGAGCAGCTGGAAACAGGGTGTGTGTGTGGGGGGGTGTGTGTGTGTAAGGGTGGAGTGGGTGGGAAGGAGCAGGGAAGAACCCGTTACCCCATCAGCCTGGTAACAAGGTGCCACAGAACCAAGGCAGGGGGCCTATACCCTGGCGAGGCTGTTTAGCACCCAGAGGGCCGTCTCTAAACACTCATGGAGCTCCTACTAAATGCCAGGCCCCAGGTGCTTCACACACTTAGTGAACCCACTGACGCATACAAAACAGTGAGATTATCACCTGCTTCCATGGGTGAAGGAGGAAACAGGGAGCCTAGTGGAGGGGCCTCTGGAATCTGTGCCCTGGGAACCAAGCCCCAGGCCTGAGTTCTCACATGTGCTGCCCCAGCTCAGGGAGCTCGCCTGGGAGTGGAAATTGAGTGAGTCAGAAAAAAAACAAACTTGTGGTTACCAAAGTGGGGAGGGACAAATTAGGGGTATGGGGTTAACAGATTAAAAACTACTATATATAAAATAGATAAGGGGGCTTCCTGGTGGCGCAGTGGTTGAGAGTCCGTCTGCCGATGCAGGGGACGCGGGTTCGTGCCCCGGTCCGGGAAGATCCCACATGCCGCGGAGTGGCTGGGCCCGTGAGCCATGGCCGCTGAGCCTGCGTGCCCGGAGCCTGTGCAACGGAAGAGGCTACAACAGTGAGAGGCCCGCGTACCACAAAAGAAAAAAAAAAAGATAAGGAGCAAGGGTATACTGTATAGCGCGGGAATTATACTTATTATCTTGTGATAACCTATAATGGAATATAATCTGCAAAATACTGAAGCACTATGCTGTACACCTGAAACTAACATAATGTTGTAAATCAACTATACTTCAGTAAAAAAATTTTTTTTAAATAGAAGTGGGGATAAGATTAATAAATTTCCAGGACACTGAAAAAAGAAAAAAAAGAAAAGAAGAGGGGACTTTACGGTTGGAATGTCGACAAGCGGGAAGCAAGCCTGGGGTTTTGCAGTCCAGACCACCAGCTTGCTCTGTGCTCTGCAAGCCCCTGTGGCCCAGCCCAGCTGAATCCTCTGGCCTCTTGTTTGTGCCACACCCCTTGGCTTCCCTTAGGCCCCTGCAGACAGACCAGATGCCCCTGTTACAAGGCATCCCCTCTCTCCCTGCATCTTTCTTCTCCTGTATCCTGCTCCGTGGGACTATCTGTTCACCTTTGTATCCCCAGGGACTGGCCCTTAGCAGCTCTCTGGCCCTCAGCAGGTGCCCAATAAAAATCTGGTGAATGAACGCAAGGTTGGAGTGTAGTTACTGTTGGGTAGTAACTGGTCTCCATTTCTGTGGTTTATATTTTGTTTATTTTTCTCTCTTTTTTACATGTTAAAAAAAATTATTTTCTGGAAGAAGGAGGAGGATTTTTCCCATGATGGCAGTCCCCTGGCTGACGTGAGCTCGTGATGCCCACCCCTGGGCTTACCGTGATGGGTGAAACCGAGGCCAGCTGACACTCCCACCCTCAACTAGGCGAAGGGGCTCGGAGGGGTCCTGTTTCGATCAAGGAGAACAAGCACCATGTGAAATCGAGAACATGCAGGAGGAGGAAGAGAAGTTAAAGCAGCTGCTCTCTCTAGGTTCTCCTATAAAAAGCCTGGTTGACCTGGATGTACCTGAACTGCTTTAAATTCATTTTTAAACAGTGACTTGCCGGAGAGAAGGGAAAACCTGGGTCTCACTAAGGTTTATACTTGAATGTAGTAACTTTGTTTGGAATAGCTAAAAACTGGGGAACTTCTCAAATGTCCATCAATATGTGAATGAATAAACAGATCATGGTGCATGCACTCCGTTGGATACGACAGTAAAAAGGAATGAACTATTGATATGCACAGAAACATAAGTGAACCTCAAAATAACTGCTGGTGAAGGAAGCAAGACATGAAGAATCCATACTACATAAGTGTCTATAAAATTCTAGAATGGTGTAAAATTCTAGAAAATGTGAACCAATTGATAATGACAGCAGATCAGTGGTTGCCCGGGGAAAGCATGGTGGGGGGGGGCGCTGGAGGGAGACGTTAGAAAGGGACATGAGGAAAGTTTTGGGTTTCATGGATGTGTTCATTATCTTGATCGTGAGGATGTTTTCATGGGGTAAAAACACGGCAAAACTTATCAAATTGTACATTTTGTGCCATTTCTGGTATATCATTTTGGCCTCAATCAGAGCTGTAAAAACAGAAGCAACATAACTGCATCAGAAAACAATTTGGAAAATGGAGGGGAGGAAAATAGTGATTCTCCTTTATTTCCCTGGTGCGCAAGAAAGGAAAGTATTTGTGTGTCAGTTTCTTTTAAAATACCAATTATCTCACATAAGCTCTTGGGGATAGGTGTTATTATCTTCCTCTTTTTTATAGATTAGGAAAAGCCAGGATTCAGAGAAGTTAAGACACTTGCCTGAGGTCACCCAGCCAGCGTGTAATTAGTCCCAGTCGAGGACCATCTGAGTCTAGAGCCTGGACCCCTTCTCCACATTACGTTGTCTCTCTTTTCAGGAATGCATTTCTGAAAAATTCCCGCCTGCTTTGGTAACACTGTGGGCAAAGGACTTTGGTTTATGACTAGATGGGGAGTTATTAATCCATCATGTACATATTTGCTGTGAGCCTTAGGGGAGCTAGTGCACGGAGGGCAGGCGGAGGTTTACAAAGGCGCGGTGTCTGCAGAGCTCACACCTTTCAGCCCACGCTGCCTGAATGGTACTACCTGTGACCACCACGCCCTGCCCTCCCCAGCCCTCCCAGCCCCCCTCTTCCAGGAATCCTCCTTTTCCCCTTCCGGGACCCTGATGTCATGACCTGTTCACTCCCAGCCCCAGCCTTTGGCAGGAAGCTAAAAGGAGAGGCCTATGGCTTCATGGACCCCCAAGGGGGAGAGGGGACTGCAGGGCTGAGGAGGGCAGTGGGGCCTCACGCTCTGGGCTCAAGGCTCAGTACCCTGGTTCTCTGCATCTCTGGAGTCAGGGTCTGGGCTCAGGATCTGCATCACTGCAGGCAGGCAGTAGGAGGTACGGAGGCCTTGGGCCGAGGAGGTAGACCCATCATTTTTCTTTTTTTAATTTTTATCGGAGTGTAGTTGATTTACAATGTTGTGTTAGTTTCAGGTGTACAGCAAAGTGAGTCAGTTATACATATACATATATCCACTCTTTTTAAGCTTCTTTTCCCATATAGGTCATTACAGAGTATTGAGTAGAGTTCCCTGTGCTATACAATAGGTCCTTATTAGTTATCTATGTTATATACAGTAATGTGTATATGTCAATCCCAACCTCCCAATTTAGAGGTAGACCCATCTTGACGGGGTGGACAGAGAAGCGAGGACAGTCTGAGTGGTCTGGGTGGGGTGCAGCCTCCGGGAGGTGAGGAGGATGTCCACAGCAGTGGGTGGGCACACTGGAGTCAATTTGTTTTTTTTTTTAATGGATTAGTCTTGCTTAATAATGTCTTATTTATTTATTTATTTTTGGCTGGTTGGGTCTTCGTTGCTGCGCGCGGGCTTTCTCTAGTTGCAGCGAGCGGGGGCTACTCTTTGTTGGGTGCGTGGGCTTCTCACTGTGGTGGCTTCTCTTGTTGTGGAGCACAGGCTCTAGGTGCACAGGCTTCAGTAGTTGTGGCACGCGAGCTCAGTAGTTGTGGCTCACGGACTCTAGAGCTCAGGCTCAGTAGTTGTGGCACACGGGCTTAGTTGCTCCACGGCATGTGGGATCCTCCCGGACCAGGGCTCGAACCCGTGTCCCCTGCGTTGGCAGGAGGATTTGTAACTACTGTGCCACCAGGGAAGTCCTGGAATCAATTTATAGCAGAGCACGATGTTCCGTGGGATCCCTCTACCCAATCCTAAGATGTTGGGGGTGAGCAGAGCCTCGACCACGTGTGGGTCCCCTCTACCCTCTGGCACTGTGCCTTACAGATAGTAAGTGCTTACCGAGTGCTTTTGTTTATTGCCTGGCAGAGAGAGGTGGCCCTTCCCTGCCAGAAAGGCACACCAAGTGGAGAAGAAAGGCACTCTGGGAGGAAGGAGAGACATTTCTGGGCTCAGGGAGAGGAGAGGCTGAGGGCATCTCCAGAAGCAGTAGAGGCCATGGGTGGGGGGGCCTCAGGGAGCGTGTGGACTGATGGTGAAGGCCAAAAGGCAGGATGTCGGCCCTCTCTGTGACCCCCAATCCCTGTCAGTAGAGCCAGCAAGGCCCTTGCTCCTGGGCTGTCCTGGGGGGTGGGGTGGGGAAGGAGGTGGGACAGCCAGGCACTTTTGCAGGGTTTGGGGGGACAGGTTTCTCCTGGCAGGAGGGTAAAGGTGGGCGGCCTTGACCTGGGCTGGAGAGGGTGCTGCAGGGATGGGGCCGGTGCAGCGGGAGGCCCCCACCCGACCACGAGACTCTCGGGCAGGTCACTGACCCTGATCTCCAAAGAGAATCGAGTAACACTAGCCCTGGCTAATCCACAGATTTCAAAGCTTGATGAGATCAAATGACATCACATGTGTGAGGGCTTTGGCAGTGTTAGATGTAAGTGCAAGGTGTTATTATGATTATCAGTATTAGCACTGACGACCTATTTGTCTTCCTGGCCTCATCGTTCATCCCCTTACTCACAGTGGGATCTTCCTGAGGGACACATCTACATCTTTAGCCACTGGCCTCACTCCGAGTATTTCACTCACAGGTGAAGATTCCCTCCCTGCCCCAGCCTCCTTCGCCATAAAGTGACCAGATATCCAGGTTTGCCTAGGAATGGGGGGACTTCTGGACACAGGACTTTCAGTGCTAAGATGGGCTCAGTTTCAGGCAAACCTGGACAACTGGTCACCCTACTTCCCTTCCACACCCTCAGGCTGCTTCCTCTTCCCTGTGATGACTGTGGTGTCCCAGGCATTTCAGCATGCTCTCTCTCACCCTGGTTGCCCTCTTCTGCCTTGAAGCCTCTAGGCTGGGTGATACTACCTCCAGAGACGGGACATCCACCCCCTGCCATTCCAAAGGCCAGCTCTCAGCAATCCCTCGGCCTTCTGTTGGGCTTCTGTCCTCTCCGCCCCTGAAAACTGTGCCAGACCTTTTCCCTATCCCTGGAGGGTGTGACCCCACCCACACCTCATCCCCATGAGAGGCCCCTGTGATGAGCTTCAAGATGGGGAGAGCCTGTGTGTCCTAAGCCAGCCTTCCAGCCTCTCTGCCTGCCTAGAGGAAGGAGCACCCTGGGCACCTGCAGGCAAGCCCGGCCTGCTCCCCACATCCATGAGGACCCCAGGCCTGAGTCCTAGATGCTGTCTTGGCTGCCCTGCCCCTCTCCCCCCACCCGCCATGCTGATGCTCTGAGGCCTCCTGAGGCTCTCCTGCTCACCCTTTCCTGGAAACTCCTCTTCCCTCTCTGGTACAGACCCCTCCCTCCACGATCTGGACTCAGCCTCCTCCCTGGCTTTCTAAACCACTGCATGGCCTCCTTAGCCCCTGCTGTAAAACCTTCAGTGAGCCCCTCTGGACGGCTTTGTCCCCTCAGTCTGCCCTTCAGTGACCTACCTGGTCTGGTCTGCACTTTCCTAACTTAAGGGTCTCCTCTCTCTCTCTTTTTTAAAAAATTTATTTGGCTGCGCCGGGTCTTGGTTGTACTGCACGCGGGATCTTTGTTGTGGCATGTGGACTCTTAGTTGCGGCATGCAGGATCTAGTTCTCCGACCAGGGATCAAACCCAGGCCCCCTGCATTGGGAGCACGGAGTCTTACCCACGGTACCAGCAGGGAAGTCCCCTAACGTTTTCTTACTAGTAAGATGCCACTCCCGCTTCATGCAACACTCTCACTGCCATCCCCTTGCTGAGTCTTGCTCATCCCCCGCAAGGTTATCTCCTGGAAAATTGTAACAGGGAAGAGCCAAATGACTACATGTAGAATCTGCTTCTTTTACTTTAACCTTTGCTTTCCGCTGCTTTTGTTCAGTAAAAGGATATTGTGTAGGGCTTCCCTGGTGGCGCAATGGTTGAGAGTCCGCCTGCCGATGCAGGGGACACGGGTTCGTGCCCCGGTCCGGGAGGATCCCACATGCTGCGGAGCGGCTGGGCCTGTGAGCCATGGCCGCTGAGCCTGTGCGTGCTCCGCAAAGGGAGAGGCCACAACAGTGAGAGGCCCGGGTACCGCAAAAAAAAAAAAAAAAAAAAAAAAAAGGATATTGTGTATACATAATGGCCTGCCTCAGGGAACTCTGCCCCTCTGCCAGAATGTTAAACCAAGTGCCTTTTGTTCAGGCGAACATCCGGACCAGGTCCACCTGTGGATGGCTAAGAGAAAGAAGAAATTAACACTTAACACATCCCTTCCCGGAGGCTGGCCATTCCAGGGGATATTTGCAAAACGTCTGGCCTTTTTACTTTACTGCCTCTCTCCTCCCCCTCTGTGCTATAAAAGAAACTGGCATCCAAACCCCGATAAGATGGTTATTTTGAGACTTTAGTCTGCCATCTTCTCCGTCTGCTGGCTACACCTCGTCTCCGATTTATTGGCCTGTCCTGCGGCAAGCAAAACTCAATTGATGAGTCTTTTGTCACCCTGGCCTCAGGCTTATGTGGCCTGGTATCGTCAGGTGCCTCTGAGGTGGAGCCTGGGTCTTCACTTTTTGTTCCCTCATTGACTGGACCGGGTGAAGTAGCTCAGGGGTTCGGTTCCACGTCAGGGTTCTCCTCCCACTGCCGGCCCGGAGCTGGAAAGCTTAGGATGCCCCAGCCCAGGGTGTGCCCTGTAGAACAGAATGGAGGAGGGGTTCCCCGAACCATCCTTCTGCCACCTGATGCTTCAAAGGACTTCGGCCCCACCCTGCTCTGGTATGTGTGTTCTTGGGAGCGGTAGGGCCCAGAACGTCCCTGGCATCTGGAACCTACCAAGAGCTTGTCCCTCTGGCCCTACCTCATGCACTCTGAGTCCTCCCTACCCAGGGCCAGGCCTGGCCTGACCTGAGAGGCCTGCACTAAACCTCTGGTCAGTAGGAATCATGACAGCAGTTTCTTGATCCAGGGAGGTGCTGAGAGTGAGGTGGCAGTGCTATGGGCCCAGCCGGCAGGCTGCCTGAGAGGGTGGGGGACCAGCCAGGGAAGAGACACAACCCGACCTGCGGCCCGGGACAACAGGCCCATCCCTGCGTAGAGAAAGGGAGGGCACACGGTGAAGTATCAGGAGAAACAGCGTTGTTGGGACAGCCAGGAAAAGAGCTGGTCAGGAGGCAGGTGCCCGGCTGCTAGGTTCATCTGAGCCACAAACAGGCTGAGCAGCCTAGGCAGAGGGGCGCTACCTCTCTGGTCTCATCACCAGTAAAATGAGGCTCTTACAACGCATGTGGCTTCTCCGGTCTGGCGGAGTTGGGAGGTGGGGGTTATGGAGACTTGTGGGCGGGGCGCTGGGAAGGGGAGGGGAGCAGAAGGGAGGGGAAGAGGGCCCCCCAACCAGGCTTTTGTAACCTTGCTGCCGCCTAGTGGTGACACAGAGTAACAGAGACATGGTCTCCCCGGGGGAACACAATGCTGGTCACACCCCGCCTTCCCTAGACAGGGAAAGGAAATTCACGGTTAGGGACTTTAGCGGACACCGCCTCCCTCAAGGCTGCGTGTGCTCTGGGTGGAGGGAAAGGCAGCCCCAGCCAATGCACAAGTACCCACAGCCATGCACAGGATGGCGTGGCTACCTCACTCCTGTATTCATTCTGCAAGCACCGAGGGAGGCTCTGTAGTTTGCAGGGGCACTGGGCCAGGCCCTGGGGATTTAGAGCCCCTTGGCACACCATTCCTGCCCTCAGAGAGCCTCTGTCCAGGGGGGAGCAGACAGGCACATTAGAGACTGGGGAAAATAGGAGACTGCTCTGAGGCGTGACTGTTGTGTGAATAACACTTGGGAAGCACATGGCCGGCAACCGTGGGGCTGTCTGACTATTGGTTTCTCCTGGGCACGTGGCTCCAGCCTGCTGGGTCCGGAGGCCTTTGCCACTAGTTTAGGGGAGTCTTTCCCTGCAGGGCCTGCCAGCGATCTGGGTCGCCCTCCCTGCAGGAGAGCTGGATTTCTACCTGTGCCTGCTGCTTCCCGCTGCTGTCCTGCCCCCACCCTGGCTGGGAACAGGCACAAGGGGGACAGCAGACCTTGCCTCGCTCCTACAGCCTCCTCTATCTACACCTGCCCTCCCCAAACCTGGTCTGGGGACCTGGGTTCCAAAGACAACAGAGAACGTTAGGTCTCAGCTGCATCTCCCCCTCCCAGGCTGGTACTCTGCGGGCCTTCCAGCTCCAACCACATGGCATGGGGCAGGTGACAGGGGGCCCAACTGCCACCCCACCAGGGCCCTGCCCTGACCTTCAGAGACTAGGCTGGAGCTCAGTAGGCAGCACGTGGAGAGGGTGGGAGAAGAAGCAAGTGTGTGTGTGTGTGTGTGTGTGTGTGTGTGTGTGTGTGTGTGTAGCCTGGGTGCGTCACCGTCACTGGGAATGTAGACGAGTCTGACTCAGTGGGAACATCCGGCATGAAAGGAAGAGAGAGCACAGTGGCATTTCCAAGCAGGATGGGAACTATGGGTGGTGGAGACTGGCCGTGGGGTCAGGGTTGCTGCTCCAAGGCCTGGAAAGAGGCTAAGCGTGGTGGGGAGGGGGGAGGGGAGGGGAGACAGGAAGGGGTAGTTCAAGGGGAGCAGAGGTTGGACCTCTGACTGCCTGGGCTGGTCTGGGTAGGAGAGAGGGCAGCAGGGCTTTCTGCTCTGGAGACAGAAGGGGACAAGTCATGCATGGAATTAGAGAAATAGGCCTGGTCAATCAGGGATGAGGGGAAATGCAGGGACTTCCGACCTGCCCTTCAGGGCCTGGAGGTTGGGCATCTGTTACTACTGAACCAGACCCCAGGTGCTCCTGATACGGAGAGATCACCCCTGCTCCCAGAGGCACTAAGGGTGGGATTGCCAGGCAAGCTGCTCCCTTGGGCAGAGACAGCGGCCTCAGATGCACCGGGAAGATCTGGGGAGAGACTTTCCCAGGAAACGTTGCTTCCTTTCTCGGGATCAGAAAGGCTGAAAGGGCCATCCCTGGAGAGCAAGGCCAGGAAAGGCCCAAGTTAGGAGCCAAGGAGGAAGGCTGTTGGCCAGCCCTGAGCTGTGGCAGCGCAGACCCTGAGGGATGCTCCCCACACCAAGGGGTGACCTGGACAGCTGAGCATCCCAGGAGTAACTGTACTTGAAAATACAGGGAAGGGCTTCCCCGGTGGTGCAGTGGTTAAGAATCTGCCTGCTAATGCAGGGGACACGGGTTCGAGCCTTGGTCCAGCAAGATCCCCCATGCTGCGGAGCAACTAAGCCTGTGCGCCACAACTACTGAGCCTGAGCTCTAGAGCCCGCAAGCCACGACTACCGAAGCCCGTGTACCTAGAGCCCGTGTTCCGCGACAAAAGAAGCCACCGCAATGAGAAGTCTGTGCACCGCAAAGAAGAGTAGCCCCCACTCACCACCAACTAGAGAAAGCCGCGCGCAGCAACAAAGAGCCAACACAGCCAAAAATAAAAAATAGGTGAAATAAATAAATATTAAAAAAATATATATATATATATAAAGAAAATACAGGGAAGACAATGTTGAACCTAAAGGAATGAATGACAAATGGTGTTATTTTAGGTATGTGGTAGTACTTGGTGGCCTAGGGGAGGGGAGCTTCTTAATCCCTTCGAATTACTTAAACCAGAATTGATGGGGAGAGTGAGGGGACAGGGGATGCTCATTTGAGTTGGGCCCCTTGGACCAGGGAGCACAATGGGCTGGGCTATAGGTCTTTCTCTACTAATGAGAGGGCCAGAGGGCTACTTGGCTGCCCATCTGTCTGCAGGCAGGCCCAGGCTGGGGTCCCACTGGAGCATAGGGCCCCCTGTGTAGACTCAACCCTCCAGGGAGAAGTCCCTGCCAGTCCGTCTGGGGATGCCGGGGCAGGGCAGGGAGAGGTGCTGGGCAGGGCCAGCTGGCTGCCGGGGCCCTGATCCTCGCCCTCTGAGGGTGGATGGTGAGGGCGGTGGCCACTGCGTTCCTGGCCGGGAGCCCAGAGGAGTCTTTTGTAATCACAACATGATCTCGTGTGCTGGGCGGTGAAGCCGGCAGGGAGAGGCCAGCAGAGGCCCGGCTCCGGTGGCTCCAGCTTCCCTCCTGCTCTGGCTCCCCCAGGGCTGCTCTGGAAATCTCTCGGTGCCTGCTGTTGCCATGCGCTCGGCTGTGAGTGGCACCTTGCCTTTGGCGGGGGGCTTCTTGGGGCTGGGACATCAGGCGGCCACACTCTGGGGGCAGCTGGGGGCAGCTGGGCCTGGGAGGAAGAGGGCCGTGCCTATGCCGGTGGGGGGCTGGGCAGGGGCATCAGCCACGACGGGGTCCCTGCAGCCGGAGAAGGAGGGACTCGGGGATCTCGGTGCTGAGGCAGTGTGCCCCGGGGGGGCTCCCCGGCTGGGCCTGCCCTCGGAGCTGGCTCTTTCCTGCCCCGACTGACCGTCGGCAGCTCAGGGCCTGGAGAGGCCAGGCCCGTGGGAGTGGCTCTTTCCCACAGGCTGGGCACAGTTTTGGGGTGTGGGGTCCAGGGCCTGGGAGCTGAGGACAGAGCAGGGGCCTCTCTTTTCACCATGGTTCTTGGCCTGGGAGCCAAACAGCACCCCCCTCGACCTCCTGAATACCCTGGCAACTTCCCAGTCACGGCAGGTTCCGCTGCCAGAGCCATTTATAACTCCCATTCCAGGCTCTGCTCTGCAGTGGAGCTCCCAGGAGAGCTGGGGGGAGGGGCAGCCACTGCTGGGAGCTGCAGGCCTGGGTATGAGGCCCCGGCCTGAGCCTCAGAGGTGGCAGGAAGATGGGCACAGAGGCCAGCGGGGTGGGGCTGGGGGGCCTTCCATGGGCCATCTCCCCACGTGACCCTCGCTCTGGGTCTGGAGTCTGCTCCTTGGGTGGTAAGAGTATGGTAGAGTGGGCGAATGTGAAAGTCGAGGAGCTGGTAAGGGATGGGCCCAGCAGTCAGGAGCTTGGGCCCCCTGGCCTCTGCAGGGGCCTCATGGGGCCGAGTCCCCAATGAGCAGGCAGGAGGAGAAGGATGCAGAGCTGGACAGGAGGATCGTTGCCCTTCGCAAGAAGAACCAGGCCTTACTGCGCAGGTACCAGGTGAGTGGGCTGTGATGGGCCGGGAGGACTGACTGGGTTGGCACTCCCTGTCCGATCTGCAGACCCTGAATAGTTGTCTCTCCCTGCAGGCTCTGGGCCTGGGACCAGGGTTAGGTTGGGTGCGTTCCATCTCAGGGGCTCTGTGAGGGTCCTGGGGACTCTGTGATGTAGTGCCTCTGCCCCCTGGTGTCCCACTGGTGTCTCTCTGTGTAGGCCTGTCGACATCTGTGTCTCTGTGCACTTGGGGGGCCATGGCCTGTGCTGACCCCGGGCCCTCCCACAGGAGATCCAGGAAGACCGTCGGCAGGCGGAGCAGGCGGGCATGGCTGGGACCACGCCGGAGCTCCTCCGTCCTGACGGCCTCACTGTCACCATCAGCCAGGTTCCTGGAGTAAGACCCACCCGGCAGACAGGGTGGGGTGGCAAGGAGGTGGAGGCCCAGCCCGTGCCAGGGGAGCACAGCTGCCCCCGCTCCTCTGCTTCTCCCGCTTACATTCTGGGGCATACCTACCAGCTCCCAACCTCATGCAGCCCAGGCCACTGCTGGCCCCCATACCCAAAGAGCCACAGCTGAAAGGTGACCAGATAGAAGCCTCTTCATGCCCTTTTCCAGCCCCAGAGCTCTGCACCCGTACCCCCAAGCACAGGCCGCTCGTAAACCCCAAACCCCAGGGGCACAGAGACGTTGGGGCTGAATGCCAGGAACAGCGTCTGGGGGACAGAGCCTCATTGTCTGAGTGCTTTGGATTTCCCAGCTCAGAGATGATGGGCCACTGTGGAGTCTTGGGCCCCTGGGTGGCCCCAGGCCCGGATAACCTAATGCCACTGGTATGTGAACGCCTCGCAGCGTCAGCTCCTCTGTGGGCATTCCAGGGAGGGCCAGGGCTGGAACCCAGCCTGGGGAACCACCCAAAGGGCCCAAGCCCCAGCTTCTGTCCAGTGCTGTCTATGTGGCGTGACGGCACGGCCCCTCATTCTGCAGGGGAAGCGGGTGGTCAGCCGGAACTGGGCAAGGAGCGCCCTTGGACCTGGAGCAGCCAATGAGATGCTTGAGGATGAGGAGGCAGAGGCCCACGCGGGCGCCTTCCGCTTGGGGGAGCGGGTGGAGCTGGCTGTGATCATGGAAAACAAAGCCGAGGTGAGCAGTGCTGGTGGGGGGAGCCGGGCGCCAGGGAGGCAGCCTCTTCTTCTCTGGCTCTGCCACACTGCCCATCTGCACCTTCCCCAGGCCAAGCGGATCGTAAGTGAGAAGCCCACCAGAGCAAGGAGCCAGGGGGCAGAAGGGTCACCTGGAGGGGGCTTGGGCCGGAGCCCCTCCATGCAGATGGCCATCAGCTCAGATCCTGCCCGGAAGGTAGCTCTTCAAGAGGGGCTGGGGACATGAATGTGGTGGTTCCCTTTCGGGGGAGGCATAGAAGCTGAGTCACATATGTCCCCCTTTGCGAGGACGTGGCCCAGGCAGGACCTGCAAGAATTTCCCACTCCTTCCTTTCTCTGGCCAGTCTCCACGTTGGGTGGGTCTTGCAGTGAGAGACAGTGTAAGCCAGAGGTGTGACCTAGCCCCTTACCCTACCTGGACATCTGGTAGCAAGCTGGGGGCGGGGTCTGGAGGTCTGTCGGGAGGGTGTAAGAGACTGGCCATGTGCCAGGTGTGACCTCTAGGTGGCAGCAGCCCCTAGTCTTGGCTCTCGCTCACAGCCGCTGGGTGCCTCTCCACCCTGCCTGCACCTGACCACACACCCCAGCGACAACTCTGTGGATAGATGCTGTTATTATCCCCATTTTACAGATGAGGAAATGACACACAGCTCTCTTAAGTAACTTGCCCCAAAGACACCGCTAACGCGTGGACGGAAACCGTGCCTATAGCAAACAACATGTTAGAGATGGAATGGATCTAATTTTTTTGGTGGGGGGACCTCAAGGCCTTGAGACAGGAAGGGGTTAGTAGATTCTGGATCCCCTTTCCAAGCTCAGGGCTCTTTCTGTTTCGACCCCGTGGTGCTTTGTGTCTTCTCCCTGCAGGGTGTCCGGGAGCCCCAGAGTCCAGGCCTGGTCTCAGGCCCAGCTCCCCGCCGGCCAGTGGGGGGGCCCCCAGAGGTGGGCTGGGACTACGCCCAGTGGAAGCAGGAGCGAGAGCAGATCGACCTGGCCCGCCTGGCGCGGCACAGAGACGCACAGGGTGACTGGCGCCGCCCGTGGGACCTGGACAAGGCCAAGCCCACGTGGGTGGCAGGGCTGGGCCTCCTGCTGGGTCGACATGCTTGTGGGGCTGAGTCGGGCTAACTGTGGGTATCTCTTGGAGGGCTGCTGGGACCCTCCCCAGGGTGGTGAGGCTCTGTCTGACCCTCTGTTCGCACCCTGGGCTCAGGGCTGTGTGTGGGCACTGCGTTTCCCACCTTTCTCGGGCCCACCCTCTCCATGCTGTCCTTGGTTCCGTGGCTGGGCTTGGGGCTGGGACTGGGGCAGGAGGTGTCAGCCCACCGGCAGCCTTGTAGCCTCTGTGCTCCCTGCCAGCAGCCCACCTGACTCCCTCTCTCTGCAACGCAGGCCACAGGACTCCAGCAAGCCTTGGGAAGAGGGCCCGGCCAGGGTGGGCAGCACGAGGGGTGAGCCAACACCCACCCTTCCTGGATTTTTTCACCCCTTGCCCCCCTCTTCCTCTCTGTTCCCTGTCTCTTGGTTTGCCACTTATTTTCAGAGCTGGAAGGAAGCATGGAAGGACATCTTCCTTCCTCTCCCTCCCTATCAGAGGAGGGCACCACTCCCCATCCTCCGAACCCACAGCCCCTGTCCTGGATTCTGACCCCAGAAGGTCTGGGGAGAAGGGCTCACCAGGAAGTCGGCGCTGGAGTCCTTTTGAGGTGTTGGTCCCTTGTGGGCGGCAGCTGCCCCTCGCCTGTTATTGGAACAGAACTCTGCGTCGCTGGCCCCTCATTTTACACACAAGGGCGCTCGAGGCTGGAGAGGCTCTGCCGGTCACCTAGTCAGGAGTGACACAGCGAGCACAGGGACGCAGCTCCCCTGACCCCCAGGCCAGGGCTCTTTTTTGGGAGCCAGAACACTCACAGCTGGCGGCTTCCTGGTCCCGAAAGAACTGATGTTCCTGCTTTGGGTCTTTTGTGATGCCCACCCTTTCCTTTTTCCACTTAGGCCCCAGGGGCCACCGAAAGCTACAGCCCCCACCATTTCCCCCTGATGGCAAAGGTGAGTTGGGACAGGAGGAGGAGCAGGTCCCATGGGCTGGTGGAGGAGCTGGGCTGCTATGGACCTCTTCTCTCTTGATTTGTGGACCATCTCTTGCAGGCGGTACTACTCGGGGTGGGCAAGCCAGCAGACCTTTGGTGGCGCTGGCCACGCACAGCAAAGCTCGGGGGACGGAGAGGCTGACTGGCAGGGCCCGCAGGTAACATGTGGCAGGGAGCAAAATCGAGGGAGGCATCAGGGCTCCCTGATTTCCTGGCCCTCCCCTGCCCCTGGGAGGTCAGGCCCAGCACTGGCCCAGGTGCCTGCTCCAGCCCCCGGGGCCTCTGCCTCTTGGCTGACTGCTGCCTTGTGGCAGGTTAATGAGATGCGGGGAGAGGCCATCAGCAAAGGCAGCAGCAGCAGCGAGAGCCTGGTGTCCAGGGAGGCTGGTGGTAATTACAGCAGTTACCTCCCCTGGGAAGTCAGGCGCGCCTTTCCCAGGCAGCGCAGGCCAGGACACGCACGGAGTCCCCACAGAACTCAAGGTGCTGCAGGCTTGGCCATAAACAGCAGTTGGGGACTTGCAACGGGGCTACGGTGGGCGGTGTTCAGAGGAAGTGGCTGGGTTTGGGGAGGAAGGTTGGGCTGGAAGGGAAGCATCCTGGAGCCTCGTTCTGGCTCTGAGGTTCCTCTGAGACCCTTGGGCTCTCGCTCCTCCCTGGAGGACATGGGCTGCTGGCTATGGAGCAGGTGACGTGAAGTGGGATGGGTAGTAGTGGGGTAGTAGTGCCATGTTCTGTGTTTCTGCAGGTGGGAAATGAAGGGAGGCAAGGAGGAGCTGGAGAGCCAGGAGGTGGGTACTTGGGCCTAGGATGGGGCGGGCTAGGGGCATGAGCCCTGAATTCACCAACCAGCAGAGCCGACCTCTTGTTGTCAGGGAAGCCCAAGCACCAGAAGGACTCCAGATGAGAAGGAACATGCGCAGACTCCCAGCAGGATGGAGCCGGGCGGACCCATGAGTGTCCCAGCAACCAGCCCAGCTCCGGCATCAGCATCACCAGAGGAGCCAAAAGGGGAGTCAGGAGCTTCGACAGCCAGTCCTGAGCCTGGCTCTCCACGAAACACGGACTTGCTTCCCCTCGACCTCTCTCTAGGATGTGCCAGTAGCCCTGGGCCCGGGGAGAGCACGTGTGCGCTCAGTCCAAGGCCTGGGACCCAGGAGAGCCCTGTGTCCTGGCTGGAGGGTCACGAGCAGCCCCTGGGGTGGACCGAGCCCCAGGCTGAGCCAGAAGCCCAGACTTGTTCTGGGCCCCCAAAAGAAGCAGGGCCCCTGGAACCCAGAGAAGACAGGCCTGGCAAGGCTGGGGCCCAGCAGGTCCTGGCACCTCGAAGCAGACCCCCCAGAGGAGGCAGCCAAAGGGCAAGGGGCACAGGAGGTATGAGGCGCAGGACAGGGGGTCCTGCCCCTGCAAGAAGATGCTGAGCAAAGCTCTCGGGGGCAGGGGGCCGGGCTGGGGAGGGGAGGAGGGAAGACACCGTCAAAAATCTTTGAGCTCTGGGCACGCGCTGGCTGGCGGCTGTGGCAGCCTGGCCGAGCAGTTTGGCAGACTCTCCGGTGGAGTGACACTGTGAAGGCAACGAACCAACCCCTGCACCTCACGGGCACCCCCCTGTGCACGTGTGTGCTCTCACCTGCAGGTAGAGCCCCTGGCGTAGCCCCACGCCACACCTGGTCTGTGAGGCTGGCAAGCCCTGCCCCAAGCCTACTGCTGCCCAGGCCACAAGCTCCCTGACCATGGCGAGATGACAAGGCTTGGAAGCACTCAGCACCTGGCTCTCCTGGCTCCCATCACCCCCAGGGCCTGGCCTGCCCCTCCGGCTGCCGGCTCCTGGCTCCTCAGGTACAGACAGCCTCAGCAGCTGGCACGGCCAGCCCAGGCTCGGGCCCTTTCCTACACCCCTGCCTCGCACCCAGGTGAATCACAGTCCAACACTCACAGGATGGCCAACCTGGGGATCTCACAATCAGCTGGCAGCCTCCTGCCTTCTCTGGGCCTCAGCCTCCTGGAAGAGGAGGCTGAGGCCCAGAGAAAGGGAGGCCACAGCCAGCAGGGACAGAGCTGGGGACAGAAGAGTAGAGCTCAGGTCTCTGTGAAAGGAAGGGTCTCTGGAGAGTCTCTGAAATGGGGCGGGGCGGGGGGAGGAAGGAGGGGCCAGCTTCCTCTCCCCACAGCAGGCGCAGGAGCCCGCCGTCAGGGACCTCGTCCCCCACCCCCAGGTCAGACATGGAGTGCGCCCTGAACGGGGGCAGAGGGAGCCTGCCACCCAGGGCCGTTTCCTGCTATCTCCAGCTTCCTCCTCCCACCGCCTCCCTGCCCAGTGTCATGCCAGAGCAAGGTCTCAGGCAGTGACCCAAGAGGCAGAGAAACAGCGACTCCAGCTAAGTATGACATCAGGACTTGTCTTTCCTACTTAGTCTCCTTTCCCGTCCCTCCCCTGAGGCCCATGTCTCCGCACAAGCTGTGGCTTCCTCTCAATTCAACAAACATTTCCTGAGCACCCACTACCAGCAATGCAGCTGGTGGGCGACGGTGACTTTGCCAGCAAGAGGGAGGGAAGAAACCCCTGCATCTGGCAGACCCAGGCTGCGCAGCAGGAGCCGTTCTTGGCTGTAGGTGCCCGACAGGGGCTGGGGATGGTAGTAGGAGCCCAGAGGGAACCATCCCACCGCTGCTCGCAAAGGCAGGCGCGCCTCCCTTTCTCATCGTGTGTACCCTTTGCCCCCAGTCCCCTGCTAGGATCTCCCCACGTGGCTCTGCCACGGTTGTTCCTCTCTGCTGAGGGTCCTGGGCCTCACCAGCCTCTCTGGGCTCTCTAGGGAGTGCCCGGATCATCCCCAGCATCTCTCCACTGTCAGTGAGGCCTAAACTGTGGCTCAACTGTGTGAAGGCTGGGCTTCCTCACTGGCTCTTGCTCCGCTCTCCACCCCCTCTATTGAGGAAGCATGAGGAGGGGGTGTCTTTTTGGCAGATCAGATTGTTTAGAGCAGTGCCTCTCCTACATTAAGGTGCAGAGTAATGCAGATTCTAACTCGGGAGGTCTGGGCTGGGCCCGGGAACTTGCATTTCTACTAGGCTCCGAGTGCCGCCTCTGCTGCTGCTTCCTGGACCACAGTGTGAGAGTAAGGGTTTGGACTAGAGTGTATGGAGGGCTAGGGGCAAGGACAGACTCTAGACTCTAAGGGCTGGCCGCTGGCTCTGTAGGGGATGGAGGCAGGCTGCCCCTGCCCGGTGGGGGCTTCCTGGCCTCAGAGTTGGGTGGGACACTGACGCACTGGGTAGATGCTTGAGAGTGGGTGGTGTCAACTTCCTGTAGTGGGGAGTGAGAAAGCTGGTTGGGAACGGGATGAGGTGAAGGGGGTTGGAAGAGGTGAGGACTGATCAGAGGAATTTTGGAAAGGCTTGGGAACATTCTGTGCCTGAGGGAAGAAGACCCCTGTGAGATATGAAAAGGCAAGGGTGAAAGAGTCCAAGCTCAAGCTTTCCTTTTGCCTTCCAGTCACATGTGCGTGGCTTTGGGACATGGCACTGGCTCTGCAACTCACGACTCCCAAAGGATGGAGCTGGGGTAGAGCAGGTTCGGGCAGCCTCGAATTCAGATGTCTCCCAAATAATTGTGATCCAGAATTTGAATTCTAAGATTCACAAACTTCCCCCAGCCCCCAGTGCCCCCAAGTGTACAGATGTGCCTTCATTAAAGGGTCTGTGCCAAGGCATGTTTGACTATGGGATGGGGATGTAGAACTTGGGCAGAGCTCTGGTTGAGGCCTCACAGCAAGACCTAAGCAGGAGAGGAAGCTGGACAAAAGGGCTATGGAGAAATAGGGCTTCTCTCCCTTCTGGGTGTTAGGAGAAAGGGATGTCATGGGGATGAGTCACTAGGGCTTGGAGAGAATGGAGTCTGGCACAGGACGTCTTCACTGCAGGAGGACTGTAGTGCAAGGCAAGCGTCACCGAACTTTTCTCAAAAAAGGGGAGCCCTTCTTCAGGAGCAATGAACCAGCAGCTCTGGGGGCCACCCCTCCTGCTCTAGGATGGAACCAGCTAAGGAACAGGAGGGAAGCGTAGACATCCCTCCACAAAGCTCGGGACCATGGAAGGCTGCTCTGTTTCCTTCTGGCTCCTTTGGTTAAAGGCCTGGCTGAGAGCCTTCTTCTTGGATTCCCTGCTCCTCTCCAACCAACAGACAAGACTGCTCCTCAAAGGTGGGAAGTTCTTCATGGGACACGGCTTCAGGAGCCCAGGCACAGAGCTGGAGGAACTGACAAGGGAGAGTGCAGTGGGTAGTAGGGAGCCAGCAGGGAGATGACAGCTTTACCTAAGGCCTCAAAACAAGGAGGGCAGAAGAGGTGGAAAGCATCTCTGTCCTGGCCCATATCCCCTTACAGGGGGGAGCAGCAGACCACATTGTGTAACCACATTGTGTGATAGGCAGCATGGTTGAGGGGAACAAACATGGGCCTTGGAATCTGAGAGACTGAATCCGAATCCTAGGTCTGCCACCTGCTAGCTGGATGACTCTGGTCAATTTTAACATCTAAAAGCCTCAGTTTTCTTGCCTGCAAAATGGAGCTAGTAATACCTATGATGAAGGGTTGTTAAGATGAAGATGAGAATATGCAAAATATACCTGGCACACCATAGGCACTCTATTCACAGGAGCACACAGAAGGCACTCAGTAAATATCTGTCAGATAAATAAAGTAGCTATTTGTTGTGATCTCTGTCTACTTGGTTTTCCATTTTTTCCATCGTCTTCTCTTTTAGTCTCATGGTCACTGGAGTCAATACACTCTCAGGGAAACAGGGATGGATTGTCCTAGCCTTCTAGGACAGTGAGCTGCTTTTAATCCCCTGGGGTAGTCTGGTTGGGTTAAAAGCATCATGAAGTGACTCTGCTCTTACAGGGAATGTTCTCTGCCCTCATCCACCCACTGGATCACAAGGATATCCTAAGCATTTCCCCCTGACTTTGCACACTGCCTCTTGCAGCTCAGAGTGTTTCCTCTTTTCTTCTGTTTACATCACAGCAATCTCAGGAACTCACTCCCCAGAAACAAACTCCTTTGTGGAGTTTGCTCCATGCCTCCCAAAGTTTTATCAGCCAAAGGAGCAGCATGCCGGTATTTTCTTATAATCAAGAGATGGGTAATTGGGGATCCCTGGAAGCAGGGGATCCCCAGCTATCTAACAAGTCCCAAGTTTGGAAGGTTTGACCACCAGTCAGCTCCACCCCAAACCCTAGCCTCAGGGACAGGAATAACAGGGAAAGATGGCACTGGACCCTGAAAAGAAAAAAGGAAATGGCAAAAATCCCACTTTGGACATGTCTTTTTATTTGGGGGACTAAATCGGGGGGGGGGGGTCAAGGGAATAGGAGAAACTAAAGGCACCGCTTCACTTCTGCCTCTTAAGTCATTTATCAGTGTCCACAGACCCCGCAAGCGTCTCTTCCTGAGTGAGGGATATCAGGGCTTACGAGGAAGAGCTGACACAGGGTGACCACAGCCCCACCGAGGGGGAGAAGGCGAGGCTGGGGAAGGCAATGAGAGAAGCCGCGTAAGGCACAGACCAAGGCTGCTTTCTCTCAGCAAGTCTGCCGGCCTACGTCACGGCCTTCCGTTAAGCATCCACTTGACGCCGGGGAAGTGAAATAGCACAGACCTGGCACCAGAAAGGACAAATGTGGCACCCACTGCTCCTTTTAAGGACTGGCTGGAGGAGCTGCAGGCCCCAAGGCAGGAGGTGATGCAAACACATCAGTACCTTTGTGGGAGGGGGAGGGAGAACTCTTTCAGGCCTGCCTCCTTCTTTTTTTTTTTTTTTTTTTTTTTTGCGGGCCTCTCACCGCTGTGGCCTCTCCCGTTGCGGAGCACAGGCTCCGGACGCGCAGGCCCAACGGCCATGGCTCACGGGCCCAGCCGCTCCGTGGCATTCGGGATCCTCCCAGACCGGGGCACGAACCCGTGTCCCCTGCATCGGCAGGCGGACTCGCAACCACTGCGCCACCAGGGAAGCCCCATTGTTGGCTATTCTTGAAGGTTGCAGGAGAGCTTGCCCAGGAGAGCTTGTTAAGAAGGAGGCAGGGGATTCCCTGGTGGCGCAGTGGTTGAGAGTCCGCCTGCCGAGGCAGGGGACACGGGTTCGTGCCCCGGTCCGGGAAGATCCCACATGCCGCAGAGCGGCTGGGCCCGTGAGCCATGGCTGCTGAGCCTGCGCGTCCGGAGCCGCAACGGGAGAGGCCACAACAGTGAGAGGCCCGCGTACCGGAAAAAAAAAAAAAGGAATAACCAACAATGAAGGCTTTTTAAACTCTAGGGACACAGTGTTTCCTCTTCCCTCAGCAGGGCAGCTGGCTTCAACCAAGAAAGAGGGTCAAAAGTCACCTTTGGATAACCATCTGTTCAAACCGTAATACCCTAACCCCAAGTTACTGAATCAGAGGGAAAGGCTGGGCCAGTGCTTTTCACATTCCAGCGTGCATCTGACACCCGCAAGGCTGGTTAACACAGTGCAGAGCTCCTCCTCCCGAATTTCTCATTCGGTCGGTATGGGATGGGGCCTCAGACATGGCGTTTCTAACAAGTTCCCAGGTCATGCTGATGCTGATGGTCTGGGCACTGGTGTAATGTTTACTCCCTGCCCCTTCACATTCCTTTCCATGCATCATTTTTGCCCAAAGGGACAGTCCCTCCCTTGAAAATATATTAATTACCTCATGTGAATATACTGTTCTTTTATTCCCAAGATCTCGAAGCCCTGTCACACCTATTAGCTCCATTTGCTCTCATGAATTCCCATTTGGTTAGGAGGAAAGAGAGAAGGCACGGGCGATAACCCATGCCATCGTTGAGTCCGTAGGCTGCCTGGCTTCCAGTTCAGGGGTCCCTCCGAAGAGCACACTGCCTCCCCAACCCAGATCCTCGTGATATGTGAGCTGCCTACAGCTCAGAGACTGGCTGCCGTGACTCAGCACTGCCCAGACTACTAGCAGGGAGCTGAAGGGACAGGTGGCCTCCAGGACAAGGTGGGAGGAGACCTCAACTCATCCTCTGAACATGGAGGTAGCAGAGAGAGGTAGAGGTAAAAGGAAATCCTTGGTAACCAGCAACTGCTTTTTTGGACAAGTTGGTTTGGGGACTTTTGAGGCTCACTTCATATACTGTAGGCAATAAATAAATAGTTCTTGAAATAATGGTAGTGGTTTACAGAAAATGCTCTAAGGAAGGTTAGAATCTTACTGCTGATTAACTGATGAGCTATTGTAAAAACAGATTACTGAAGTTAAGGAAACAGGAAAGTAACAAGGGTAGATTCTTGTGGGCATGACTGTAAATTCCTTGAGGGCAAGAACTGTATGGTAATTTTCTGGTCCCATAGGAGCAGCTTAACAAATGTTTATAGAATGGAATGCGGCACAGGGAAGCTGGTTTGGCTCTGGTGCTCCTTACTGACCAGGTGGCTCAAGGACACTGTGTGCCACTGGGAGCCATGGCTGTTTCTGCGCTTAGGACAGACAGCCTGGTAGAGGCTGGGAGTGTGGTTAAAAAAAAGATTTCGTCTTTGTATTTTTAAATTAGCTACTGGAGGGAACAAAGAGCATAACACAGGTTTTCTGGCAGCAGAAACCTACATGTTATGTCAGCAAGTAAAACAGATGCGACCCAAAAACTGTTGATAGAGCAGATATTTTTATAGCTCAAATTGGCCACAGGGCCAGGACAAAGGGGACAATGAATGGGTTACATATTCTCTGTTGCCTCCTTGAAGCACCACATGGAATACAGCTGTGGACTCCTGGCGCCTGGCAAGAACAGGCAGGCCAAGCCCAAGCCCCGCAACCTGGCAGTGAAGAAACCGCAGCCAGAACGGCCAGTGCAGCTGTGATCTAGCAATTCACCTCCCTGAACCAAGATTCTCGCCTGTGGCTACACAAGTGGATCATGACAGTGACACCACGATGACTCTAGGGCCAATGCTATCCAACGCAGTGATGAACCAGGTGATCAACAGTGCCAGGCACTGAGCTTTGTGCTGGTCCTCTGAAACGAGCAAGGCCACTGTGGTCCCTCCCTCCATCCAGGGAGAACAACAAAATGTACAGCTGTGGCCCTTTTGTTACTGCGTTGCAATTCCAGAAATACCACCATTCTCTGCAGACAGGAAGGGGAGGGCAATTATTATCCCTTTTAAATAGCTGTGGTAGCCCTAAAGCTCGGGACGTGACCTTTCAGTTCCCCTTAAAGAAACATGTAGAAACAAGTAGATGCTCTCCACTCAGCATTTCAAAACAGGATATAAATACTCAACGAAAGAACACACTATCTTAGGATTCCCTAGTGAAAACCAAAAAACAAGGTAGACAGAAAAAATTCCAAAGCTGTGGTATCATATGTGTAGAAATCTCGAGCTGTTAGGAAGAAAAATATTTCTTATGCCGGAAACTTCACAGAAACACTTCCTCAGCACAGTGGGGGAAAGAAATGATACCCACACAAGCCCAGTCTAAATGGCTTAGCAAACTCCTCACCCCTCACCCTCCAGAACTACGCTTTCAAAAGAGGATTATTTCATCAAATGCAGGCTGTCGAGAAATAAACGCACACAGTCACTTCTAACATAAACACCTAGAAATGATCCAGGTAGTCCCAGTGCAAAGCAGTTAAAGGAAAATAATCCCCCTTTGCCCAGACCTCTCCTTCCCAGCTCAAAACCTGATGGACAATTTTGCAGCTAATTTCTAACCCTTGAAAATAAAGCTATTCCAACCGCTGCTCCCTGCCACCAGGCCCTGTTCCGGTGGAACAGTGACCTTCGCACTGGCCAGCAGGCTCCTGCTGCACACACACACTGCTGTATGTGCCCAGCGTGTGAAGCCGTGTGCAACTGCAGAAGCCACATGTCCCCGTCTACAGAAAGGAGGGGCTGGCTTGAAGAACTTTGGAAACTCACTCCCCTTCTGCTCTGCCTTACCAAGCCCTCTCACAGAAAGCCATTGTGTAGGCTCAAGAGGGAAATAAAAGAAGGGTGGACTTTTTCCATGCTCCCCTGCGGACCACAAGGTGATGGAAAAGCACAGCAGCCACCCCCCAACAGCTCCTGAGAAGTACAGGCCTCAGGGGGCCCCACCGACACTGGCTTCTCACTCTCACTCGGGTTCGCACTGGGCAACATTGTCTAATAATGAGCTGAGCTCAATTGCTTGCTGTGTATTTTGCAGCACAACTAATCCCTTGTATTTGTGCTTTCCACCCACATGTCTTTTATTGTTTGCTCTAGGGAAGAAAAAGCCTCACCTTTGAAGCAACCTACACCTTCTCTCTGCCCCGTGGCTCTCTCACCTCCTCCACTGTAGACAAAGCTCTGTCCAACCACTGCAGACACATCCACTTGTCTCCCCCAGTATTAGCACTTCTTGGGCTTTCTGGGGGCCAGTGGTTTAAAGGCGAGAACAGCGATGCTATATGGCGGCTGACCCTCACCTCAGCTCAGCTCTCAGCCAGCTCAATGTTTATAATAATTCTCAATCTGTGTGCTTACTGGTCCCTCAGCTCCCTCAGCTGGGCAGCTGCTCAGAGTCCTTTAAAGGCAGAACTTTTCCCAACCGTTTTAAGGTTGGCAAAAGGTAGCTGAGCTAGATATCACTGTTCTTCCAACCCCGTGATTCCTTCCCGAATAAGATGGATTCCTGCCACCCTTCAATTTGGTCAAACCATCAGGCACAGAGAACGTTAGAGCAATTGCTTTTTCCTCTTACACCTTATTCATTACCACCTGTCCACCACACCTTAGACTATTACCTCTACTCCTTCCCCAAGAAGCATGAAAAGAGAAATGATCGACTTACACAGGCTGACGTAGAGTTCTTAGAATGTATTTTTGTTCACCTGAAAAATAAAACTTTTAAAAAATATACAGGACTTTTTGAGTACAGGTATATCTTAAATGGCTGGATTATAAATAATGTCTCTGGTCACACTCACAGCTAGAGCTGGAGCTAATGTCCCAATTCCAGTGAAGGCGTCAGAGAGTCAGGAGACCAGCAGCTGGACCCACGAGTGGTTTCTCTAGACTCTGATCCA
The DNA here is from genome assembly GCF_951394435.1 of Stenella coeruleoalba. NCBI lineage: Eukaryota > Metazoa > Chordata > Mammalia > Artiodactyla > Delphinidae > Stenella > Stenella coeruleoalba. The sequence continues at coordinate 83,379,842 of NC_137147.1, read as the reverse complement.
TCCCAACGTGGATTAAACAGTCCAGAATGCAGGGGTCAGGATGGGGACAGGGGATTGGACTCCCAGATGTTCTCTTGCAAGTTCAAAGGATTCTTGGAATAAGAGATCGATTTACAAATTATTAAAATATAGGACTAAAAATTCACACAGTAAATATAAATTACAGGCTATTATTTAAGTTATAAAGTGGCATTTTATGTTTCTTCCCCCAGGCCCTCACCAAAAATTTAAAAAGGCCTCAGGGCTTCCTAATGACCGAAGTGCTCAGAAATCTCCTTCAACCAAGACACCTTGGGGGTGCAACCAGCCTGCCCCTATAGGCTATGATAGCTCAGCTGCTATTACCTTGCCCACACCAGGACATGGCTTAAAGCAAGGCTGCTGTCCTGTAAACTTGGATCAGAGCTAACTGGAGTGTAAGCCAGAAAACAGGAGAGACAAATTGTTTCAGGACTCAGGTGGATAAGTTGTTGTTGTTGTCATTGTTTTAAAGTGCCTCATTTCCCAAAAAGGAAACACGAAAGGGTTTGATATCTTGTCACTACCCACACTCAACTGCCTAAAAGCAAGTGGCGGAAGGAAACGGAATCCAAATTGAGGATGTATAATTCTTGCTGCCCCAGAGCTAGCTCTACATATGTTATTTCACTCGATGTTTCTCATCTCAATAAAAGTACAGGCTGCATATAAGTAGAGCTTATCAGGAGAGGTAAAGACAAGCCAATTTAACCTTCCTACGGCTGGTCTATTATCTGGCTATCCAAACACAATCCTGAGGTTGAAGCCCACCTTTCGGCCTTTTGCGTTCCACAGTACAACTCATAACCAGAGGGTGTGCTCAAAGCTCTGGTTTCACAACGGATTTCGTCCTAATCACAGGGCTACACTGTCACTACAGGCTCAGGGAAGAGGGAAGGTGAAGGTGATTACTGGAACAAGACCAGATCTTATAGAGCAGGGAAAAAAAAACCACTCGTGAGCCACTCTACTTACAAAAGCTTGCTCTTCCTAAAAGAACTCTGTGAGAAGGCCAAGGGGTGAAGCACAGAGGCATTGCTTTTTCCCTTCCTTCTTCTCTGGCCCATATCCAGATACTTAGGGCTGCAACAGAAAGCCTCTTAGGTGGGGTGACTAAGGTGGGAAGAGGAGAGCAGGGGAGCAGTACATTCCCCACCCTCCCTGAACTCCTTCTACTTCTCCAAAGGTTTTCCATTGTCCTTTCAACAAGTTTAAGAATGATTATACTTTCGTCTTGTCTAACCCTAATGTGTCATAAATCTATCTTTCTGAAACAGGAGGGGGAAAAGGGGAAAGAGTGGGTAATGAAAAAAGTGTTTGTGCCCTTCTGGCTAGCTGCACTTTGGGGGCCAGCAAATAGCCCTTGCTTAGCCCCATCCATCAGTCAGTAGCTACCCAGGGTGTAGGAGGATACATGTAGTTTATATGTAATTATAGCTTCTAGTGCATATGTCAACAACTATATACAGGGATCTATAAATTAAATGCATCTGTGGCCACTGCAACTAGGTTGACGTACCTGAGCTCCACTACTTTTGGTGCCCTCCTCCTTGCGAGAGCTTCGGCTTATTAAAGAAGAGCCCCTACAGCTCCCTCCTTCCCCTGAGTCTTGGGGGAAAGCCCGAGTCACCCCTCCACGTAAGATACCGAAGAGCTAGCGGCGCAGAAGGGTTCGGTGCTGGGATCTCCCCACCGCTCCCCCCATCCCCCTTATGGCTCAGGGCCCTGGCGCAGCACGGTCCTAGGAAGACAAAACACCGAACCCCCGGAGAATCGTGGTCCCTTGGCTGAAGATCCGACTTCAGGCCCCTCGCCCCTGCGGCGAGCGCGCGATCTTCGGGAGAAGGGAGGCGTTCACTCCCGCGGGGGTCACTCCCGCGGGCTCCCCGCCCGGTCCTGCTGCAAAGTCCTGCCTCCGGGCTTGGGGAGGATGGTTTCCGGCCACCCCTGGCACGGAGGGGTTCAACGACTCCCGGGCGCCGCCGCCGCTTCCTTCTCGTCCTCCTCGGCCCCCTGCGGCTGTTCCAGCGGCCCGGCCAGGGGTCTGTCGGCAGAAGGCTCAGGAGACATGGGCCGCGCCGCCTGCAGCGGGGGCGCGTCGCGCGGCGCCTCGCGGCGGGACGACCCCGTGGTGTTGGGCCCCGCCGCAGCCGCCGCCCCTGAAGTCCCGGACGGGCCGGTGGCGTTGGAGCCGCCGGGGGGCGGGCCGGCGGCTCCTCCCGAGGTCCCGGCGCCCACCGGCTGCCAGATGAGGCTGTAGTAGACGGCGAGCACGATGGCGGCCAGCGACACCGAGAGCACGTAAGCGAACACGGTGGCGAGTCGAACCCACTTCTTGTTGGTCTTGGCCGCCATCTTCGCCTTCTTGTCCCCGGTGTAGGTGGCCGGCTTGCCCCGCTCGGCCGGGGCCGCGTCGCGCTCCTTCATGGGAGGGCCCCGGCCTTTGCCCCGGTGCTCCACGGCCCCGGCTGGAGGGGGCCTGGCGGCCTGCAAGGACTGGGCAAGGGGCGGCCCGGTGCCCTCGGTTCCCGGACACTCGGCTCTCCGCCGCCGCTCCTCACGCCGCCAGCCTGCAGCCCGCCACCGTGTCGCTGCAGCCGCCGCCGGGGCCTGGACCAGTCACCGCCGCCAGCGCCGCCGCCGCCGCCGGCCCGTCAGCTGCTTCCCCGCCGCCGCCACAGCCACAGCCGCCACAGTCGCCCGGCTCCGAGTCCCCATCCGCCGCCGCCGCCGCCTGCCCGGCCGCCGGCCGCCCGGTCTCCAGTGGCCGCGCGGACAGCGCTCTCTTCTCCTGCCCGGCTCCCCCGCCTCTCGCGCCGGCAACAAGGGGCGGGAGAGGGCGCTGCTGGGGGCTGCCTCTTAAAAGGGCGACGGCGGGGTCCGGAAGTACCGCACGGGGAGGCGGTCTGCAGGCGGGCGCCGCGAGCCCCGCCGGGACGCCCCGTTAAGAGAGAGTTAACGGAGGCTGGCTCTTAAAAGGGCAACGTCGCCGCAGCCCCTTACGGGCTGGCGCGGCGACGGTGGGAGCCCGGGGCGCTTCTTTAAAAGGGGAACGGCGCCGTTTGGGGCGGAGTGGTGAACTGGAATGGGGGCGGGGAGGGGCGGTCGGAGCGCAGAGCTGTCAACTCTGGCGCCTCCCCTCTGTGTCCGGACTGTCCGAAGTGACAGGTGGTATAGCAGCAACGGCTTCCGCTCCCAGGCCCCAGGCCTCAGTTTACCCCCAGAAGTGGGAGTGATTTCACGTTGGTGCTCTCGACTCGCGCCCCGTTCCACGTACCCGCCGGGCGGGGCTTTGAGACCCCTTTACACCTAGCGAGTCTGGACCATGTCGTCTGGCGTAGGCAGCCAAGGAAGCTGGAGCGTGCACTGTGGTTACAGCTGGTCGCGCCCGTTCCCAGCCCTTACCCCCCACCCGCCGCCGGATCCCGCCTGTGCTTCAGGCTCTCCCGATTCTCTGTCCTCGGAGATCCCCGAGTCGGCTGCCCAGACCTTCCAGAGCTTTCGGGACAGTACAAGTGCTGAGCTGTTTCTCCTCCCACCTTAGTCCTGAAGTTTGCAACAGGTCCCAGGTCCCGCTTTGGGGGGATTCCGACTCCCGGGTTTGGGCTTGATTCATGGACTCAAGAGGCTGCCCTTGAACCGGTGGAGCGGCTTACAGTACAGGGCTTTTGCCTTCTCTGATCCTCTCCGGGTCTCAGAGCCTGGGCGGCTGTTGCCCTGCCATCCTTCCCAAGTGAGGCTTGTCGTCCCTCGTTTAGGTGCTGACGAACTCCTCCAAGCTCGGGCTCTCAGTAGCCGCTTACCCTGTGCCTTCCCCCTCCTTCAGCCCTCCTCTCTTTTGGCTTCTCTCCTCCCCATTCCCTGTCTATGAGGTTTTCTAGAATTTCTGGTTCTCTCCTCCCTGAGTTCTACTTCCTGTGTTCCCACAGCTGGGTGTGTGGACCTCCTGGGTATCTCAGTGGGTGTGGGAGACTGCCTTGGTGGGGGGGAGAGAGCCCAATTAGGTCGGTCCTAATTGGGTTCTGTGGGCGAACCACCCCTCCTGACTCCTGGCTTCAGACTGTGTGGGGCTGGACCATCTCTGCCTTTTCCATTTCCCCTCCTCCACAGGAACTCTTAGCTTCCAGACACCATGCCCCCCGATGAAGAAGCCCCACCCCATCACTGCTGCCCTGCCTCCCCCACTGCACAGAAGTCAAGTGGCTACCAGAGCTGAGTGTGTTGATCAGGGCTGGAACTCCAGGCCCATAGCCCAGCCCCTGACTCCTGAAGCTCAGGTGCGAGTCTGCCACTAGCAATGGCCAACTGGATGCTTATTTCCAAGAACAGGCTGCCTTTTTACTTTCTGAGAGATTTTAAGGACATTGAAAGTTTGGAGTGCGTATTGCCTTCTGGAGTCTGATGGGGAAAAGACAACCACTCCTTCCCCAACCTGCTGCCAGGGTGGCCAGAGCCTGTCTAGCAGGGCGACCTGTTAAGTCAAAATCCCTGAATTGCCTCTGGATGTTGAACTCTCTCTCCACCTTACTCTCTGGCCTTCCTGGCAGGACTGATCATACCAGCTGTACCAAGGTGAATTATTCTTAAAAGATTCCAGGTGAGGCCAACCCAAAGCCTCCTTCCACCTGCTTCCTTGAATGCACTCTGAATTTCTTCTGTTGCAAATTAAACTTCTTTCTTCTTGCTTGGCTCCCAGCGGAGTAGGAAAACAGCCTGTCACTTTTTTCAATACTGAAGAATAGATATACTTGAAGCCCCTATTCAATTCCTCTCACCCTATTCTTCTCCAAACTTAACAGTGCCAGATTCTTTAACCTGTCATCAATAAGCCGTATTTATTATCTGGATTTACATAGTGTCTTTTACCCTAGGAACTCAAAATGCTTTCAGATATAATTGAGGCTGTTCTCCCTGGTGCCTGAGCCATTAAGAAACCATTAGTGTATTCCTGTTGCAGGCAACTAAACGGCCCCCTGGTGGCCTGAAAGTGAATGTGCTTCTCTAAGTGCCTCTCCGGGACTAAGGGTAGGCAGAGTCAGAGCAGAGAATCAAGGCAGCTTGGGGATAGAATGGGCCCAAAAGGTCCTCTTTTGTAAATACCCTCATGGACCCTAGAACCTTCCCCACAGCATCCCTATGGAGCACTCTCCAGCGTTAGCTAAAAGACCCTCCATGTTGGTGTACGTTATTGTCTGCTCCCTAAGGCAGCCCTTTCAGGCTTCGGAAAGTTCTGACCAATTGTAACAGCAGCAGTTCTGACCAATTGTAACAGCATCCACACCTTTATTATGTGCTAGGCACCATGCTAAGCACTTACATTCCTTGTCTCATTTGTCTTACAACAATCTATCAGGTAGTTACTATTTATCTTTATTTTAGAGATGAAGAAATTGCCTCAAAAAAGTTCAGTAGGGCTTCCCTGGTGGCGCAGCGGTTGAGAGTCCGCCTGCCGATGCAGGGGACGTGGGTTCGTGCCCTGGTCCGTGCCCACATGCCGCGGAGCGGCTAGGCCCGTGAGCCATGGCCGCTGAGGCTGTGCGTCCGGAGCCTGTGCTCCGCAACGGGAGAGACCACACAGTGAGAGGCCCGCGTATCGCAAAAAAAAAAAAAAAAAAAAAAAAAGTTCAGTAACTTGCCCAAGGTCACATAGCTAGATAGAATTCAAACCTCAGTCTTTATGACTCTAGAGCATTAGATACCGATCCCTGTTCTACTCTGCCTCACTGGCAGAGCTGAACTTTGTCTCTGTAGTGGATATTGGGAATACCACGCACATCACCCTCAGGATGGAGGTTCTCATTCCTCCAGCTGCTAGGAATGTTGGCTACTAATGGCTCACAGCTTGCCACTGTCCCTGAGAATTGCCCTCAGGCACCAAAGGAAGCTGTAACTCTCTCTTGGCCTACAAGACCAATAAATAGGGCCAAGTTGCAACACAACCCAGCCAGAGATGTGCAGGGTTCCTGCTAGGGAAGGAGGAGGGCTCTATCCCCAAGGAGCTGCGGAAGTAGCTAGTATGTACTGGCAGGAGCAGGAGAGGATGTATTGGCTGGATCGAGGGGGAGGTGAATACTAAGTTGAATGAGGGGGAGTTTATTGATATGGGAACACTCTCCCATGAAACAGGATTTAACATCCTGACAAGGATCCTGGGAGACAGGCTCACCAAGTGAAATGGAAATACCAGAAGTACCATGGCAGAAGATGGAAGAAGGGTTCAAAACGCTCAGAGAAGTGGGCATGCTCTAGTGGGTATTCTATGTAAGATCAGAAACCCACTTAAGTTCTGCAGGAGGGCCCAGAGGATACTCTGGTTATCAAAGCCAAGAGGAGTGCATTGGTGAGAAGCTGAGTTTTGGCTATCCTACGCAGGCCAGGGCTGACAGCAAGAGGCCAAAACAGAACTGGCTCCCTAATAGCAATGGGGATGTTAGGACTGCAAAATGATAGAAGCCAGAGATTGGCATACTATTGTAATAAGCAGCAAGTCGCAGTGTCAGGGGGAGGGTCCTGACAGTAGAGCTATGCAGATGGTTAAAAGGTCATAGCACCTCTGGGGCAAATTAGTGGGAAGAGTGCCTTTTTTTTCACATTTTCGCAAGTCACTTAAATGTGGCTTTATAGACAACAGCTGGATCCTCATATCTGCTTTGGGTGGCAATATGTTGTTTTGGTTAAAATATGTGAAGAAAATCCAGTCTCATGAATATATGTATTAACAGTTGGAAAAGAGAGGAGCATTTTAATAGACTTTTCAGCTAACTGTGGGCATTTTCCTTTGATACTACACCAAAATTCAACAAGGAGTATTTTCTTAAATGGTAGTTGTAATGTAGAATATGAAACTATGTCAGTGAACTTTTTGTACTCAATCATATTAAAATCTATTGATCTACCTTGCATTCTGAACAGCTCTTCTACCTATGCATGATTTTGTAACATCCTTTGGTCATTTGGAAAATATTGGTTCATTGAATTATACAGATCTTTCAAATATTGATACAATTCATTATACAATACTAAAAATCATATTTGTTAGTATCATCAGGAAAAGTTTTAAGTATTGGGAATCTGTCAAGTTCATGATAGTGCATACAAGTTTCCTAAAATTCTAATTTTCATTTGAAAGCTCAAATTGTATCATTGGCAAAAAATACTATCAGTTGCTTTCCTCAAAGTCACAGGCCTACTTGGTTTGAATCTGAGAAAATACCTGCCAGATAACCAAGTCTGAATGACCATAGTTTACCTGTCAGTTATTTTGTCGAGTGAAAAAAATGGCTAGTTTAGCTCATACTCAATTGCACAATTGCTTTTTCTTGAGAGAACCATTATATTTCTGGGTGCAGTACGGTACTTTCTAATTAATTACAGAGAATATTAAAAAGACATGTTTTTAAGGGTTATGATTTAATAAAATTTAACAAATTTTAAATTTTGTTAAATTCATTAAGGACATTCTTAAGTGAAACTGACTCCTCCCTTTCTTCCTCCCTCCCTTCCTCCCTTTGTTCCTTCCTTCCTTCCTACCTTCCTGCCTTCCTGCCTTCCTGCCTTCCTGCCTTCCCCTTTCCTCCCTCCCTCTGTCCTGTCTTTCTTTTTTCTTTTTCCTTCCTTCTTTTTTTACAATGAACTACCAGAACAGTTTAGTGCCACTGCCTTGGTTTGATAAGGTGCCAGAAATTTTATCCAACATTGTGTTTGCACCATCAGTGCAAATGTCAACACAGTTTAAAAGGCATATAATGTCTTAGTATTATTATGCAAAGATTTGACATTGTGAAATACCTGAAATGGTCTCAGGGCCCCCCAGCGATCTGCAGACCACACACAGAATTGCTGAGCTGTACAATGAAAAGAAATCAGGAATGAAAGATCAGGAGGTTGGTGACAGTTGCTCAAATAAAAAGTCACGATACCTTGTCTGGTTTCCAGACCTGACTCAATTTTCAGATCTAGAACACTTTTTTTTTTTAATTTACTTACTTTATTTTTATGTATTTTTGGCTGCGTTGGGTCTTTATTGCTGTGCATGAGCTTTCTCTAGTTGCAGCGAGTGGGGGCTACTCTTTTTTTTTTGCGGTACGCGGGCCTCTCACTGTTGTGGCCTCTCCCGTTGCGGAGCACAGGCTCAGGACGCGCAGGCTCAGCAGCCATGGCTCACGGGCCCAGCCGCTCCGCGGCATGTGGGATCTTCCCGGACCGGGGCACGAACCTGTGTCCCCTGCATCAGCAGGCGGACTCTCAACCACTGCGCCACCAGGGAAGCCCCGGGGGCTACTCTTCATTGCGGTGCGCTGGCTTCTCATTATGGTGGCTTCTCTTGCTGTGGAGCATGGGCTCCAGGCACATGGGCTTCAGCAGTTGTGGCACGCAGGCTCAGTAGTTGTGGCTCATGGGCTGTAGAGCACAGGCTCAGTAGTTGTGGTGCACGGGCTTAGTTGCTCCGCGGCATGTGGAATCTTCCCGGACCAGGGCTCAAACCCGTGTCCCCTGCATTGGCAAGTGGCAGATCCAGAACCCTTTGACTGAAGGAGAGGTTGGGTCTCCAGGAGGAAGGCTTCTGTAATACTATGGCAATACAGTAATGATTTTCTACTCCTTCCCCAAAGGGACCTATGGCCATTTACTTGGGTAACTGTACAGTGGGGAAAGTGGAATAGCCAAACATTTTAAGGTCATGCCGTGTCTGAGTTGACACTGATATCTGGAGACCTGACTCATCATCATGGCTGCCTGGTCGAGTGGCCCTACATAAAAATATGTACAGGCTCATGGGCTGTAGAAAACGGCTTGATGAGTTGGTTAGAGGCCTAGAAAGGGAAACAGTGGGAAATTGGGAAGAAGAAGAGGCACGTGGATGTATCTACGGGAGTGGATACAAAGTGTGAAGATCTATACATTGCATGTTAATGTCCACCCGAGAGCATCCACCATGGAGGAGAGGCTAAATAGCCACGTAGATAGAATGACTTGGCCAGTTGACATTAGCCAGCCTCTGTCATCTACCACTTGTGCTGGCCCAACTGGCACATGGAAAAGTGGTCATGTTGCCACAGATGGAGGCTACACATAGGCATATAGTGTATGGCGGCAGGGGTGCACCCAGCAGAATGGGCTCCCGCTCACCAAGGCTGCCAAATCTCCAACCTACCAACATCTGATGGTACTTGGTAACAAGGTGACTACATTGCACCTGTTCTAATCGGGAAGGCTCGATGATTCATCTTGACTTGAATCAGCATGTATTCTGGACGGCTTTTTCTTTCCTGCTAAAGGCCTCAACCAGCACCACTCTCTGAGAGCTTAAAGAGTGTTTGATTCACAGATATGGGATCTCACATAACATTACGTCAGACCAAAAGTCCCACTTTACAGCAAAAGAATGGGCACACGGTCGTAGAATCTTCTGGGCCTATCACATTCATCGCTATCCACTGGTGAATAGAGCTGATAGAGTGAAAGAAAAGCCTTTCAAAGGTGCAGCTGAAGCACTGTTTTAGAGATGATGGGACACCGTGCTCCAGGATGAAGTATGTACCCTATTCAATAACTATAATATGGTGCTATGACCAACAGGTAGAATATAAAAGCCTAATAAACAAGGGGTTGAAGTAGGAATAACCCCACTCACCATCTCTCCCAGTGATCCTCTGGGGGGGACTCATGGTTCCTATTCCTACAGTTCTAGGATCTCTGGGTTTAGAGAATCTAGTTCCCAGAGGTGGAACACTTCCACGAGGGCACAGAAAAAGGATCCCATCAACTTTAAGTGTGGCTGCTTCCTGCCTTTTAGATTCCTTGTACCAAGACACCAGCAGGCAAAAAAAAAAAAAAAAAAAAAAAGAGTCGCTTCCTGCCAGGGGTACTTGACCCTGATCCTTGGGAAGAGATAGGGCTGCTGCTATATAATGGGGTCAGGGAAGAAGATGTTTGGCACCCAGGCGATCCTCTAGGGTGTCTCTTGGTACTCCCTTGCCCAATTTTGATAGTAAGTGGACAAATTCAGCAGCATGGCTTGAAAAGGGCATGGTGGTTAGGAGCTCAGACTCCTTGGGGAATGAGGATCTGAGTCACCCCACCAGGTAAGCCACCTAGACCAGGAGAGGTATAAGCTGAAGGTAAAGAGAATCTAGAATGGGTAATGGAGGGATGCTGAATATCAGTGTGACACCAAGACAAGCTTCAGTAGTGAGGGCTAAGTTCAACCTACTTACCTTCCTATAAGTTTCTCAGAGGAAACAACCACTAGAATTCTGGAGGGGCTATTCCCAGGCAGAGGGTGCTTACCATATGATGCAAAGAGTTCCAGGCTGTGCAAAGGGGGTACTGTCATGGTTGCTATGGTGCACCACCCAGATCCTGCCTCTGGGACCAAGAAGCTTATCCCCAAGTTGCTAGGAGTATTGGCTGCTGAACGCTCACAGCTGAGTCTCTCCCTGGGCATTTCCGTCAGCTTTCAAAGGGAGCTGCCTTGCCTGACTTCATGAGGGATAATCTGCCTAGTCCATGTGCCGGGTGGGGGTGGGGCGTTCAACTTCAGTTGGGGCAGCTCTGGTGTCATCCCAACCCCCGAGCTCCCTGTGGAGGCGTCCTTTGTTGTGACTGCATCCTTGATCAATTTCTTCCTCTGCTCAGTCTTGATTCCTTCACTCCCTCAGATGTGTTGTTTCTGAGAGCACTTCCCAATAAACTTCCCACAAGAAGCAAATCTCTGTTTCATAACGTTTCATGAGAAACCTGACCTAAGACAGTCACCTCAGTCACCTAAGATTCCAACCTTTAGGACCCACGTGAACAAGTCTTATCCATTTGAAGGTGGACCGCCGGACCACCTTTATGTCCATGCTGTGGTTCCCTCCACCAGCCCTCACAGAATGTCAGGTGCATCCTACATCCTGGCCACCTTCCACCAAACGCCCTCCAGCTTGTGCATTTCCCCATGATAAAGCCACCGAGACCGAAGTCCCCGAGTGCATTAGATGTGGTCTGACACGCCAAGAATGAGAATGCGACTGACTCCTCCTTGGTTCTAGAGCCCTGGCTGCACACTGGAACCAAGACTGAAGCTCTTTGGAAATCCAAACACCTCACTTCCTTCCCCTCTCCCCACCTACCCATCCCAGGTCCTGAATCAGAGGGTCTGGGAACAGCAAGGAGCATCCAGTGTTACCAGAGCTTCCCAGGCGATTCTGATTGATATCAAGATGGACAGTCACTGGGCTCAGTACTCCGCTTTAATTCAGCAGCCTAAGAGTCTGTCCGTTTCTTTGGCAGCCTTCTCGTTTGACTCATATGAAGCTGGCTGTCGGTGAAAACCCTCAGTTTTATTCACACATGCTTCTGCTAAGCCGCTACTTCCCCACCCTGTCCTTGTACAGTCGGTGCCTTGGAGCCAAGCCCGGATCTCTCAGTTAAGCCCTGTTCATTTTACCTTGTGAAGTTCAGGCTGTTGCTCCAGCAGGTTAGGATGTTTTGGGATCCTGAGTCTGTCTCTCAACACCTCCCCTATCCTCACTGGCTTCCTGCTATTCACAAAGTTGAGGGGCCGGTTCACTGTGGCTTTGCCCAGGTCCTGATAAACAGATGGACCAGGACGGGAGTAAGGAGGGAAGCGATCAATCAATTCTGAGGGCACTCCTTATGTGCAATGCACACCTGGAGAAGGATGCTGTCTAACTTATTTCCATCACACTTATGAAAATGGGTCCATTTCACAGACAGATAAACAGAGGCAGAGAAGACGAGTAATGTGTCCAAGAACACCCGGTAGGGGGAAGAGCCGATCCTTTTCCTGCCATCTTCAGCTCTCATCTCTAGGTTTGTCATCTCTCAGAGAAAGTGACAAGGCTGGTCCTTCTGATGGGACAGAGATTTTTAGAGCTGGAAGGAATCTTGGAAATGATCAAAAACTTAACAGATCAGGGAGCTCAGGTAACTTGCCAAGATCTCACAGCTAAACTTTGCTCTGGTTGAGAGTAAAATCTAGGTCTCTTGAGGACGGATCCAGTGTTCCCCTAGTTACACCTCCAGGTAAGTTTGATCCAAAATGATACTTCAAAGGGAAACACATATGGGACTGATTCTTTTCCACTTCTAAGTCCAGGATGGTTCCTTCTATGATTCTAGGAGGGGTTGGCATGGGAGGACAGGCAACGTCTTCCTCCTGGGTTTCTGCAGAGAACTCTTGATCGCCTGTCCTTTTCCCCTAAGGGATTACAGCCTCAGCACCTGCTACCCAGCCTTGTCCTTGCCTGCATTCACACTCAGCTCTCAGCATGCAGAGGGTGGCTGGATCTGGAGCTGCAGCTGAACATACAGCCGGACTGATGGACACCTCCTGGTCTTCACTGTCACGCCCGCCTCATCAGCTGTGATGGTGTGGAGGTGGTGGGAGGTTGGCGTTTGCCCGTGATGTGACTTCACGAGTTCAGGCTGCTTGGGGGACAGCCTGCTTCAGGAGCACCCCTAGTTCAGCCTGCCCTGGGAAGGTGGGTCCAGGCCCTGATCCACACAAACTGCTGGAAAAAACCCCACAAAAAACCCAAAGAGCAAGTCAGTGAAGATAGTTGTGGAAAGAATAGCAATATACACCGAGGAGGAAGTAATAAGAAACTGCTTTTCTCCTGTCAGCGTCTGCTAACAAGTAATAATAATATTGAGCTCATGTGCAGGCTGGGTATTAAGTACTTTACATCCATTATATTATTTAATTCTTATAGAGTCCTGTGAGGCATAATTATCCCCATCTTACAGGTAAGAAAGTTGAGGCACGGGACCGTTACAAGATAAACCAGCTAATAAGTGGCTGGGTTCATAGAGTAGTGAGCCCAGCCTGGCTCCCTGTGCCCGACTAGGAAACAGATCTTTGAGGATGCAACATCTGAGCCAATCTTCATTCCAGAAGTAAACTAGCCACTGGCCTAAGACACTCAACAGGCCTCCGGGCTTCTGAACCCCACTGCTGGCATCAGGTAAGAAACCCACCTCATTTGACTCTCTTGTTTGTCTGGTAACTGGGCCACCCAAAGATCTGAGTTCAACTTCCACCGCTAAACTTCTCTGAAGAACAGGTTGAGAAACCAAAAAGCAAGAGGTGCCAAGTGAGCAAGTGACTTCGGGACCTGCCCCCGGGGCTCCAGGCCACCAGTATCTCCCTGGGAGACAGCACGACCTTCTTGGCCCAAAGCTCGGACATGCCAAACTCTCCAGCATACCCATCTTCACAACTGATCCAGACCCAGCGGCAACTTCCCTAAGGGTCTGCCTTCGGGGTTCCCAGCCTTTCCCCAGGAGGCACGTGCTCTCCAGTGCGCCCAGCAGGGGGCATCCTCGCCCTTCACCTTCTGCCTCGGGGGTGGGGGGGGGGGATGAGATTGGCAGACTGTCTGAGGCGCCCTCTTTTCAGCTCAGCCCAGGAGCCAGTCTCCCAAACTGTGTGTTCATGTGATCTCTCTGATTTTCTCTGTATCCAGTCTACCATTATTTACACAATATTTTTGTCAATTCACATTTAAAAAAACCTAAATGTATTTTTAAAAGAAAAATATCCCTGTTGGATGAAGGTTTTCCCAGCTCCCTTTGCTGCTTGGATTTCTTGCATTCTGAGGGCTGCTTTGCAGGATGTGGGCAGGCGAGGACAGACGAAGCTACAGTTGGGGGTCTCAAGAACAGGGTCCAGGCAGTGTCATCACTGGGTAAAGATGGGTGAGGCTTTATTCTGTGGATTCAGAGCCTCAAACTTCAAAGCCGGAGATAGAAAGGGTAAAAGAGTAAAGAGCCCTGAAATCCTTGCCTTCCTTGTGGCGCCCCCAATCCTGTGAAATGAGAGCGCCTCCACCTACCCCATCCCCATGCTGAGGGAGAGAGAGGGGATTGTCTTTCCAGGCCCAAAGTAGAGAGAAGGCTGCAGGGTGGACCAGAGGGAGGAATTGGGTACAGGAGCAGGGCCGGCTGCAGGTGACAGGTGCAGGGGCTTTGGGAAGGGACAGGGATTTCCCTTGCAAAATGCATTCAAACAGACAGAGAGGGAACCTGATCCCAGGAAGGGAATCGGAAGAGCAGGAGATGCCAGGGGGGCCCCCAGAGGGGTCCAAGGCTGGAGGGATGAGGGAGGAGAGATGAGAGACAGCAGGGCTTGGAGGGAGGGGAGGGCGGCTGAGTCCTGAGGGCACAGGGCATGGCAGCATGGAGGATTCCCAAGCTGTTTCCACAGGTTCAGTCAGGCCTTGCTCCAGGATCCACCCCAGTGGTCTTAGAATCATTTTTCCAGGGCTTATTTTTGTGCTAGGAACCCCCTCAGCTCCAACCCCTAGAGGCCCCCATCCTCCTGCCTTGGGCCGGACTGGCCATCAGAGGCAGTTCTAGGGCCTGGGTGAGGGTCCCGTTGTTGTCAGGGGGTGGCACAAATGTCCACGGTGGGACCTGGAACAGAAAGCCGGGCCCTGAGAGGGGAAGGAAGTCCGGGGCAGAGCTCTCGGCTCCCCCAGCTGGGTTAAGAAGGGTGATGAGAGCAGATTAGGCAAGAGGAAGTGGGCTAGGCTGGACTGGGCTGTGACTGAGCTCCCGGGCCGGGCCCTGGGCCGGAGCAGAGTTAGGGCCATAAGCCCTGAGCAGCACCGCAAGCTGAGGCCCCTGAGAGCAGCCCTCCAGCCCCAAGCATTCTCTCCCACAGGCCCCGGCACAGGGCAGAGGAGGGAGCCTGGCAGGACAGCAAGGTGGAGGCTGGTGGCTGAGGGGTGCTTGAAGCAGCGGTGTGTGGAGTGGCGGCTGGTCAGTGAGGTTTCAGGCCTCGTCCAGGTCCGGAAGGCCAAGAGGAGGGAGTCACGTGTGATGCGGGTGAGGGGCACGATTGCCTCACTTGCACCTCATTTTCATGGGGAGGAAGCACCGAGAAGGAGGGGCTGGGTGTTCAGCAAACTTTGCTTATTCAAAATGCTCAGTCCCAGCTGGACCCTGCTTCTCCCTCAACTCCCACCTCCAGGGTGGTCCCAGGCTCCTCGGCCTCTGAGAGTGACCCCTGTGCTCCGGACCCCACCTCTGTGGGGGTCCCTTCCCCTCGTGAGCTCCTCGCTCGCCCCCCTCAGTGTCCACCTGGGCAGCAGTATCCCCAGCTGGCCCCTTCCCACATCTGACCAGGGATGACCCCTGGGACGGAGAGGCCCCTGCTCGGGGCGGCCAGGCCTCGGGACCTGCTTCTTGAGCAGCACAGAGAAGGAAGCCCTGAGCAGGAAGTGCTGAGGCACCGGGTGAGGGCGGGGGGCTTTGCGGAGGGGAGCCCGGCCTCCCTGGGCAGGAGCAGTGACCACAGCCCCCCACTGCGGGCGGGCGGGACGAGGTTGATTTGAAAGGCAGATGGGCCTCTGGCCGAAGCATTCAGCTCTGCACCCAGCTACTGCCCCCCGCGGGCTGTAAGAGCGCCCAGACTTCCGGACTAGCTGGGGCGGGTGCCATGTGAGCCCAGCTAGTCTCCCCCCAGCCCCGCCCGCCCTCCTTCCTCCCCTCCGTCTGCGCGCTGTGCCTGCCCAGCCTCTCCTAAGACGGACGCTTGGCACTATGTCTCTGCTTAACCCTGTCCTGCAACCCCCCGGGGTGAAGGCCTATCTGAGCCAAGGGGAGCGCTTCATCAGATGGGATGATGTGAGTGGGACTGGGCGGAGGGCTGCAGGGGTGGCGGCCGCCCTGCTTGGGGCTTTGCCGGGGTGGGAGGGGGGCTGGCTTGGTTTATGTCTGCCAGGACTCAGGCGCCTGTGTTGCTTGGCCAGGCAGCTGACACAACTACCCAGATAAACAAACCTGGGCGGGAGGGTGTGTGCCCCCAGTCTGTGTCCCTGGGCTGCTGGGGCTAAGGCTCTGTGTCTGGATGTGGGAAGACGATGGCTGCCTGGGTGGTCATAGGAGGAAATTTCTCTGGGTCTGGGTCTGTCTTTCCCCAAAGCCCCCAAGAAGAGAAGGGTGTGTTGCTCCCAGTCTGGGCAGTGGGAGGAAAGGTGTCCCAGAGCTGAGGCAGGGCCAGCAGCAGAGGTGAGCCAGGCCCCTACTCCCAGCAGACAGCCCATTCCAGCCCCAGACGGACGCCTGGACTGGAATCCTCACCCCTCCCCACCTGGCCCCGGCCCTGTCCCTGGGATGCCCTGCTCTCCCCCAGCTGCTGTGAGGTGGCCACGAAAGGCTCCTGGACCCCAAGGGAGAACTGGAGGCTCTCCTCCCAGGGGCCTGGGAGGGAACGGATAGACTTCTGCTTCCGCCAGCTGCTCTCGGCCTGGCTCCCTGACGCCGGCCCGTCTGCAGGGAAGGGGAAACCACACTTTGCCCTGCACCTCTGTCTCCACTGTGTCTGCTGCTACCCAAACTGGGCCTGCTTCCCAGCCTCTGGTCCTCCCGGAGCCTGAAGATGTGTGTGTTGCCACAGGCCAGGGATTCTCCTGGGCGGGTGAGAGGAACAACTTGGGGCCCCTCCTCCAGGGCGGTAAGACTGCTGGGCTGGCCCAGCGTGAGAGTCAGCACTGGCTGCTCCCAGGAAGGGAACCTGAAGTCTCTGGACTGGCTGCGGGGGGGGGCGGGGGAGGAAGGGCCCTTAGGGCTGGTTCCTCCTCCTTACAGGTGGGATGAGGGGGCTCTGAGTCTGTGAGTTAAGGCTCTCAGGCCTTTGGGGCTGGGCTAGGCTGAGTAATCTGGTTGCCATGGCTATGGGGAGTGGGCCTGTGGTGAGAGACTTTCTGCTTCCCCACGAGTGGTGTGGTCACTGCAGCATGGTGGAGCCACGTCCCAGGAGCCTGTGGAATGAGGGAAGTGGCTCAGAATGAAAAGTGAAGCGGCCTCTCTCCCTTCCTCTGGGAAGTGCGTGTAACCTGACTGGGCAGAGGGTCATCAGGGATGGGGCCGCGCTATGTGGCCTTCTCTGCAAGCCAGCATCTGTGTACCTGGCAGGCCCGCTGCCCTCCCCAAGGCAGGGCACTGCAGGGTCCTGGATCCTGCCTCCCACGAGCAGGAACCTTCCCCGTCACGGGGCACACGCACCTGCCAGACGAGGCTCTGCTCTCAGACTGCCTTTGGCCCTGTAGGCAGATGACCTGGGTACTGGATAAGCACAATGTACAGGATGTAATCAAATCCCAGCTCACTGTCGTGTCCCACAGCCCGTTTCCAATGTATTCTGTGGGAGAAGCTCCCCTATGACCCATGGAAGGAAACTGAGCCCGTCATGAGACGTTCCATTTTCTCCTGGGGAATAGACAAGCCTAGGACACGTTTCCTCACAAAGCCCAGTCTACCTTCAGAAACTAGTTATAACTCAAAACTCCAGTCTTAATTTAGAATGACATCTTCTGCCCCACCTCCAAGAATGGTTTCAGGTGGGCTGCAGGCCCTGCGGAAAGGCCTGTGGGAGGATTCCCTGATCTTCCTCTATGCCCACGAGGGGTGGGGTACAGTGAGGAAGGAGGGAAAGAGGTACCAAAGTTCTTCACGGAGCAGTTGCTATCACGAAGTGGGCCTGGCGGAAGTGTAAGGCTTCTGCTTTCTCTCAGGCGCATTTTTGAGAATCCTTAGGAGACCCTCCCCCTGAGCTGGGGATCCCTTATTTAGGGTCCTCCTGCCATCTCTGTTTCAGGAGCTCACTTCAAATTACTTCTTTAGCCCCGGAGAATCCAGTTACCACCCTCAGCTTCCTGCACCTTCGGCTTTGCCCCTTTCTCCCACAGGCCCACTCTGGACCCAGAAAATACTCACGGGTTCATTGCCCCACAGACCCTGGGGGTTCGGGCTCACCTAGCACACCAGCATCTCTCTCACCCGCTCAGTTTCCTGGGCAGGAGTCAGACCCCAGTTTGTCATGCACCACAACGGCAGGGGTGACAACAGCTCTCCAAGTGCGAGCTTAAGGTGAGGGGTCAGGTACCCCAACCCTCCCTTCGGGGAAGGAAGGGAAGGGAGCTCACAACACAGCTTTCTCCAAAATGAGGTTCCTCACACAGTATTCTCTTTCCCCCCATATCCTAACTGCCCCTAATCTGGGAACCTTTTTCTGGGCCATTTCCTTTGTAAATTCTGCATTTGGTCTGGTCTGGTGTGCAGCCAACTACCATGCCTGGTGGGAAACTTCGATTTTAGTATCTTGTTATTTGTGCATACAAAGACCATTAAAACAAAAGGTAGGCTGTGTGCTCTGTGAGTGGAGCAGGAACGCAGAAGCGAGTTCATTTCTCGTTCACCTGCTCCTTCGGCAAACATGGCGCATGCAGCTCACGGTCTAGTACAGGCTCGTTTCCCGGGAGTCCGTGAGCCCCTTGGGGATTTCCTGGAGGGGCTTCCAGGTCTGAGAACCAGCCCCCGCCCTGTTGTTGCAGCATGCTTCAGGAAAGGCTCTGCAGAAGCTAGTCTTTGATGGTATTTTAGGCAAGAGGGGCTGGGTGCTGAGGCTGGGAGGTGGGAAGGCACTTGGGACAGCGGGGGGTGGGGGGGGGTGGGGCGGTGGGGTTCATGGATGGAAGGGCTGGGCAGGCAGGAAGCTTAGGCAGCTCTGCGGGAGTTGGGCTCTCAGCTCTCACCGTGTTCAGCTCTCCTGGGGGTAGCGTGGAGTCTTGGTGAGGGACATTCTACCTCTTTGGCTGAGCTGTGGGCCTTGAAAATAGGGTGAGGTGGGGGCCAAGACCCTGCTTGGGGTCTAGAGGGAGATCTTCTATTTGGGATTTAGAGGGGAAACCCTCTTCTCCTCCAGAAATGCCATCTCCAATCCTCTACCCCTCCCCACCCCTGGTTCAGAGCTCTTAAGGCTTACACCCAGCCCTTAGCTCTGGAGAACAAAGAGAAATGCCTGCAGATCCCTGGGATGGCCACCTCCTAGGCAGACGGTGAGCTCTGAAACCCCTGGCCCGGGCCACGTAAAGCTCGGCCTGAAGTCTCAGAGCAGGGAGCTGACTCCTTCTCTCTGCAGGAAACAACAATAGCCTCCCCGGTTATCCTCCGTGTGGATCCCAAGGGCTACTACCTGTACTGGACGTATCAGAATAAGGTGAGGCAGCCCCTACCTACCGTGGCCCTGAGCTCCCGCTGTTCCATGGAGTCCAAGCAGCCTCTCGATGACACAGGGGTGGAGGTGTGGATGCCAGGAGGATAGAATGACCGGGAAGGGTGGCTCTGGGGGCATCTCCTGTGGGCAGGGGCTCTCTGCTTTGGGAGGGAGGATGCAGTCACTCCAACCATGGCTGCCTTGGGCCCAGATGCTTCAGCTTTCGCATCCCTTGAAGAGAGAGAGAGAGAAAGGAATTAGAGCTACTGCTGAAGGCTGATTCCCTGCCTGTGGTTCTGGGTAAACTTGAGGGCTCAGAGAGATCAGAGAAGGTCCTCGGCACCTGGGCGGAAGGAAGGGAGGCGGAACATGGGGAGAGTCCAGGATGGTGGAGGGGAGGCTGGAGGTCACAGCTCCCAAGTAACTCCAGCGGCCAGGGGAGGAGTGGCCAGAGAGGAAGGGAGGAGGGTCACCATGAGGAAGGAGAGCCCGATCGCTGAGGAGGGAAGGCTGGGGTCTGGGAAGCCCCACAGTCTTGGCATCTAGAGAAGGCAGCTGGCCAAGATGTGAAGGGGTGTGAAGCTCCCTCCTCGCTGCCCTTCATTCTTGACCTGAGGTCTTTGTCCGCATCCTGTCTTTGCTCCTACCAGGAGATGGAGTTTCTGGATATCACCAGCATCCGGGACACCCGCTTTGGGAAGTTTGCCAAGATGCCCAAGGTAAGTGGGCCCAGTAGCAGCCCAGGCTCAGCACGGCCACCAGCTCCACGGGGCTGGGGCAGGAGTCCCTGTGGGGGCAGGGAGCCTGATCTCTGGAGCCAGGGAAGGGTCCGTGGGCTGAGCAGAGGGTCTCTCCCTGAGCTGAGCAAGGGGCTTTGGTATCAGGGCACAGTGGATGGAGATGTTGCGTGGCCAGCTACTGCCGCTAGAGCACCCCAGGCTGTCTGGGAGGTGTTGCTTGCATCCTCTCCCCCTCCACCCCGACTGCTTTGCCTATATTTGCCTAATGCTGGTAGGAAAATTGGAGGAAGGGATTGGTGGAAAGCAGGATTCCCTGAGACTGGGGACTAAGAATCTGTCTTCAAATGAAAAATGGCAAACAAAATACACAGAACTCCCAGGCCCCAAAGTCTTGGTTAATCTCTTCCTGTGGGCCTCTCCCTCCCGTGGCTCCTAAGATGGGCATGGATGGGATGCCACCCCCGTGGGCCAGATTTCAAGTGGCTGAGAGGGAAAGACAGGGAGAGCCACAGTGGGCAGGGACGGGGGCACACACCTCTGATCCTAACCTTGTCACGACCTGCTACAGAGCCAGAAGCTCCGGGATGTCTTCAACATGGACTTTCCTGACAACAACTTCCTGCTGAAGACGCTCACCGTGGTGTCTGGCCCCGACATGGTGGACCTCACCTTCCATAACTTCGTCTCCTACAAAGAGAACGTGGGCAAGGTGCACCGGGGGCGCCTGGCCTGGGGCTGGGCACCTGGGACAGCCTGAGAGGCGGGCCTGGGCCACGGTGTGGGGCGGCACCTTTGTGGTTGGGGACCTGACTGCTGTGCCCTGGGGTCCTGCAGGACTGGGCTGAAGATGTCCTGGCTCTGGCCAAGCACCCGCTGATGGCCAACGCCTCCCGCAGCACCTTCCTGGACAAGAGGTAAGTGCCTGCCTGCCTGCCTGGCCTGAGCGCGTGGGGCTAAGGGTGTCAGCCCGGGCCTTGACGGGCTGCCTTCTGCCCACCAGCCTGGTGAAACTCAAGATGCAGCTCAACCCTGAAGGAAAGATTCCTGTGAAGAAGTGAGTCTCCCCTCCTCCCTCCCCACATGTCCTCTGAGCTCCCCAAGGCCTTCCCTCTCCAGGCCTGACCCCTCTCTTGGCCTGGTGCTTTTCTCTGCTTCTTCAGTTTTTTCCAGATGTTTCCTGCTGACCGCAAGCGGGTGGAAGCTGCCCTCAGCGCCTGCCACCTCCCAAAAGGCAAGGTGAGTGGTTCCCCCCTCTCCAGCCCACGCCCAGCATTCTCCTTCTCATCTGAGTTGCCTTGGACTGGAGGGCACCCTGGGCAGGCCTGGTGGGGATGCGGAGGGCAGGAATGACAGTTCAGTCCCAGCCAACAGCCCGAAAAGTCAGTTCACTCTAAAGCCACCTGTTCCTGATACAAGGCACAGTGACAGAACCGGGGCAGGGGGTTGAGGTGCCCGGGTTCAGAGCAGGTTGGTCTATACCCCTTCAGTTCCAATAGGAAAACATTTTTCCTTTCTTTTTACTCAAGTAATTTTTAATTACAAGTCGTATGCGGGGTCACCCCATGAGATGCCTTATGTGACTTACAAAAAGGAGCCCTCTGGGCAGATGCAGCCCTGAGCCAGGGTTCCTGCCTGGCGGGGGTAGATCTCAGGCCCCTGTCCTCCCTTGGCCAGTGCCTTTGTGGATTCCACGGAGTCTTTTCTCCTGGTAAGAATTTGGAATGTTATAAATAAATAAAACTAAGGCCTCATGGATCACTTGTCCACGTGAATCTCAGAAGGAATACTTCCCCCACACTCAACTCTATGGAGCTGGTGACCCCTCGGTGCAATGAGTCACAGGGGATGCAAGCTTGGGGTTGGGAAGAGGGTGGGAATGGGCTCCTGCTGAGGGCACAACTTGGGCTGTCACATCCACCCTCCTTTTCTCCTGCCTCCCGAGTTCCCACCTTGGCTAAGTCCTCCTTATTTATCAGCTCTCCTGCATCCTGGCAGGAGCCGTTGAGCCATCTCTGCTTGCAGCTGATGGGTCCAAGATTCGGTCTAGCTATCCTGCTCAGAGCCTCTGCTCCAAACTAAGACTGATGTTGGCTTTCCAGAATGACCCTGGAAAACATTTGATGGGTTTTTCTGGAATGGAATGCAAAGGCACAGAAACCCCGAATGCCACCGAATCTACTTTCTGTTTCTGTTTCTATGGATTTGTCTCTTCCGGACATTTCTTGTAAATGGAGTCATACAATATGATGTCAGCCTTCATTCATTTAGCACAGTGTTTTCAAGCTTCATCCATGTTGTATCATGTATCAGTAGTTCATTCCTTTTTTATTGTGGAATGCTATTCCATTGTGTGGATATACCACATTTTGTTTAACTGTTCAACAGTTGATGGACATTTGGGTTGTTTCCACTTTGGGGCTATTATGAATAATGCTGCTATGAACGATTCTGTCCGGACGTATGTTTTCAAGTCACTTGAGGACATAGCTAGGGGTGGAATTCTTCTGTCATATTGTAACCGTATACTTAACATTTTGAGGAAATTCCACACTGTTTTCCAAAATGACTATACCATTTTACAATCCCACCAGCGTTGTATGAGGGTTCCAATTTCTCCACATCTTCATCAACACCTGTTATTGTCTGTCTTCTTTTTCTTCTTTTTACTTTAGTCATCCTGTGAGTGCGATGTGGTATCTCATTGTGGTTTTATGTTATTTATTTATTTATTTTGGCCACGCCACCTGCCTTGCGGGATCTTAGTCCCCCAACAAGGGATCAGACCCATGCCCCCTGCAGTGGAAGTTCAGAGTCCTAACCACTGGACCGCCAGGGAATTCCACTCATTGTGGGTTTGATTTTCATTTCCCTAAGGACTAATGATGCTGAGCATCTCTTCATGTGCTGATTGGTCATTTGCATATCTCCTTTGGAGAGATATCTATTCAAGTTCATTGCCCATCGTTCAGTTGGGTTTTCTTTTAGTGTGAAGTCGTCTACTACTGGATATCTGATTTGCAAATATTTTCTCCCATTCTTTTTACTTTATTGACAGTATCCTTTGGAACAGCAACATTTTTAATTTGGATGAAGTCCAATCTGTCTATTTTTTGTTATCGTTCCTTGTGCTTTTTGGTGTCTCCAACTGTTGTTGTTGAATTGTCTATTTCTCCCTTCAGTTTTGTCAGTTTTGCTTCGTGCATCTTGGGGTTCCGTTGTGAGGTGCATTGTTTGTATGCAAATTGTTCCTTTTTGAAAACTTATCCTCCATTTAAAAAGAAAAAGATAGCCCACAGCTCTGGCAAACAGCGTACAGTAGCTTGCTTCTGAGCTCTTTTCTTCCCAGTTCTGGTCATTCTTAGTTTGAATCCTGTCCCAGCCAAGAGATTAGCCAGTATCAATCCAGGGGCAAAGCAAACCAGCTAAGATGCTCTCTGCTCAGCAACCAGGGCCTTGAAAAGTGGGGGCTCAGGGTGCCCTTGATGCTCTTCTGTCTGCCCTGAGCCCTCCCTCTCCCCAAGCCGCCTCGCGCAGGGCTGGGCCTAGTCTGTGGTTCTTAGTGCTGGAAGGTGGGGGCAGGAGTCATCAGGTGACTCTCTATCCCCCCAGAATGATGCCATCAATCCCGAGGACTTCCCAGAATCCGTCTACAAGAGTTTCCTCATGAGCCTTTGTCCTCGGCCAGAAATAGATGAGATCTTCACTTCCTAGTGAGCTTCTTGGGCTGGGCTGGTCTTGGGGAAGGGGTGGTGGCTAAAATTCCCACCTGCCATGCTGACAATTAGGTAGCGTCGCTGGAGAAGGGGGTTGTCCCAGCTCCCACCACACACACCCCCGCCCCCAGCCCAGGGGATATAGAGAAGACCTGTGCTCCTCTCTTTGGCCTGCAGCCACGCCAAGGCCAAACCCTACATGACTAAGGAGCACCTGGCCAAATTCATCAACCAGAAACAGCGGGACTCCAGGCTCAACTCCCTGCTGTTCCCGCTTGCGCGGCCTGACCAGGTGCAGGGCCTCATCGACAAGTACGAGCCCAGAGGCATCAACGTGCAGAGGGGTGAGGACTAAGGGAACTTCTGACCCTCCACGGTCCTCTCCGGTCCTGGCAGCTGGGCTGCTGCCCTGACAACCACCCCCGTCCCCCAGGCCAGCTGTCCCCCGAGGGCATGGTATGGTTACTCTGTGGGCCAGAGAACAGCGTGCTGGCCCAGGACAAGTTGCTGCTGCACCACGACATGACGCAGCCGCTCAACCACTACTTCATCAACTCCTCCCACAACACCTACCTGACAGGTGGGCCCTGGCGACCTCACTGCCAACCTCTCCTTTTACGGGGGCTGTTCCTGCCCCCTGAATCCCCTGCAGGGGTTGCCCACAGGCTGCCCACGACGGAGTGGGGCGGGGCAGAGCTGGACTGCCCTTGAGTGAAGCCCCCGCCCCTCGCCCCTCCTCTGGCTCAGCTGGCCAGTTCTCAGGCCTCTCCTCTGCCGAGATGTACCGCCAGGTGCTGCTGGCGGGCTGCCGCTGCGTAGAGCTGGACTGCTGGAAGGGGAAGCCCCCTGACGAGGAGCCCATTATCACCCACGGCTTCACCATGACCACAGACATCTATTTCAAGGCGAGACTCGTCATGTGGAGGCTGGTGGCAGTGGCACTAGGGGAGGGCCCTGGGCCATGAGCTTTTTGGGGTTGGGGGGAGTGAGGCCAGAGAGGAGGGATGGCTGGGAGGCCTTGGACCAGTGTGGGTACTAGAGAGGACCAGAAGAGACACAGGGCCAAGAGTGGCCCTCCAGTTCTACGTGTGTGTTGAAACTGGGGAGTGGGGAAGGATGCCGTTGAGGGAGGCGAAGCCTGGAGGCACAGCACTGACCTCCCCATGGGGTCCCCTTCTCCTCCAGGAAGCAATTGAAGCTATTGCAGAAAGTGCCTTTAAGACCTCCCCTTATCCGGTCATCCTGTCGTTTGAAAACCACGTGGACTCGTGCGTATCCAGGCCATCCAGCCTCATTCTCTACCCTGTCCCCAACTCCCGCCTGCAGCTGCCCTCCCCACAACTGTCTCCAGCCTCTAGCCATGCCTTCTGGCTCTCTCCCGGGTCTCAACACAATCTCCTTGGGACCCCAGGCTCTCCTGCCTGTGTCCCTGCCTCCCCAACATCTTGAGCCCCTGATCTGGGTCATCAGGGGGCACAAAAAGATGGACAAGAGGGTGGAGTGGAGCTGCTGAACCACACCCACTTCTGCTCCCTGCAGACCCCGCCAACAGGCTAAGATGGCCGAGTACTGCCGAACGATATTTGGGGATATGCTGCTCACAGAGCCACTGGAAAAGTTCCCAGTGAGTGGACTTCACTGTGGGGCATCTGGGTCTGAGGGCTGGGGAGCCAGGGCAGGGTGCCAGATTAAGGAGGCAGATGTCCCCAGAGGATGCTGGGGTTTATTTGGGAGGACGTGGGGCTGGGGTCCTACCATCTACCACGTGTCAGGCACTATGCTGGGCTTGGGGGGTATGTCAGTAGCAGAGGGGCAGTCCCAGCCTTCAGATCACTTACCCTCTAGTCAGGAGGCAGACAAGTAACCAGGCCATTACAACCAGTGGCTGCTATGAGAGCACCTGGGGCTCCAGATCTGGTCTTGAGGATCAGGGAAGGCTTCCTGGAGGAGGTGATGGCTAAGCTGAAACCTGAGGGAAAGAATGGATTTATCCTGGTGAGAGTGGGGAAGGGTGTTCTAGGCAGGCTGAGTAGTTGAGAAAAGATCACTGAGGAGCTGGGATAAGTTGGGTCAGGCAGGGGTTTAGCGCACGAGGTGGGAGTGATGAGAGGAGAGGCTGGAGCGTTAGGCCGGGGGCAGCTGGAGCGTAGCTTGCCATGCAGGAGCTTGGGCTACTCCCTGAAGGTGAGGAGATAGTGCTGAGGACCCTGTCTCCTCTCCCACAGCTGAAACCAGGCATCCCCCTGCCCAGCCCTGAGGATCTCCGAGGCAAGATCCTCATCAAGAACAAGAAGAACCAGTTTTCTGGTCCCCCAGCCCTCAGCCAGGAGCCGGGTGGGGAGGCTGAGGGGAGCGGCCCACCCAATGTCCCTGTGGGTGAGGACACAGGTGAGGCGGCCTGGGAGGAGTGGGGGTGGCCGAGGAGGAGCATCTGGAATGGGAGAGAGGGGCTGGGCCTGGAGGGGAGAGCCAGCCTGGTGCTGGGGTCTCCCCCGCCCCCAGTGCTGATGGAGCTGTATGTGGCAGCGTGGGCTGGTGAGGAAGGGGCTGAGCTGGAGGAGGAGGAGGTGGAAGAGGAAGAGGAGGAGTCGGGAAACCTGGATGAAGAAGGGATGAAGAAGATGCAGTCAGATGAGGTGTGTGGGGAGCCCCGAGGCCCTTCTGCCAGCTCCACTGCAGG
Source organism: Stenella coeruleoalba (assembly GCF_951394435.1). Taxonomy (NCBI): domain Eukaryota; kingdom Metazoa; phylum Chordata; class Mammalia; order Artiodactyla; family Delphinidae; genus Stenella; species Stenella coeruleoalba. The sequence continues at coordinate 83,353,682 of NC_137147.1, read as the reverse complement.
GCCCTCCAGGCGGGGGTGTGGGACCGGGCCCCTGGGCTCTGAGCTGGCCTCTTTCCCATCCTCCCCCCTTCTCCCTAGGGCACAGCGGGCCTGGAGGTGACGGCTTACAAGGAGATGTCCAGCCTAGTCAATTACGTCCAACCCACCAAGTTCATCTCCTTCGAGTCCTCTGCCCGTGAGTTAGCATGCGGTGGTGGTAAGCTGGAAGTTAGGCTAGATTCGGGAGAAGGCCCTTAGGAAGCGTGTCCTGACGCCAGAGCAGCCTGATGGGTGGGGGTGAGAGTGAGGCGGGTCCTCCCTCTCCTTGGGCTGGGGGCCCTGTTTATAAATACCCAGCAGAGGAGCCAGGCAGAGGCATGTTTAAGTGGCAGTGGCTCCCAGTGTCCCATCACTGTACTGAGAACTTGGCACCAAGCAGAATGCTCTGGAGTGTGTCGGTGACAGGCAGGTCATTTACCAAGGGCCACCTTGGCCGGGCGGCCTGGGGCTCCTCCAGCTTCCTTCTGTGGCTGCCTGGGCATGAGAACTCCTGGGAGGGGGAGGAAGGCAAAGAAACCAGCCAGCGCACATCTGCCCCTTGTTCCCTTCCCTTTCTGAGCGCGTCCACGCTGTTTACCTTTATCTTCTCTGGACATGCGCGTGATGAGTTCCTCTCACCCTCTGTGCACAGCCCCAACACGAACACCTTTTTCTGCATGCACTCTGCAGCACTGGCTCGTCATCCCTGAAGCCCCAGCCTGCACCCCCTCCTGTGCACCACCCTTGCTGTGTGCCTCTCACCCCTGCACCCTGTTCCCTGTGCATCCTAGCGTGTTCCTGACCCCCCGGGCTCATCGCTGCGTGTTTCCCACACCCTCCGCGTCCACCCAGGGCATGTACCCCACTTTTTAGGACTCTGGCACGCACACCCCATCCCTGTGCGTATGTATCCACTGTGCGTGCCCTTTACCTCCAGCACACACTGCTACCCACACAGATCTGCATATTCCCCACCCCGGGGGTGGCCCCTCAACCCTCAGCCCTCGGTGGAAACGCTAGGTTGGAGGCATCTCTGTGCTGGAGGGAGCCGCGCCACAGGGGAGGGCAAGTCTGTGGGAGGGGACAGGCTGACGCGGACTCTCCTTCCTCTTTCTCCCCTACACAGAGAAGAACCGAAGTTATGTCATTTCCTCCTTCACGGAGCTCAAGGCTTACGACCTGCTCTCCAAGTCCTCAGTGCAGTTTGTGGAGTATCCTTGAGACCTCACTAGCCAGGGTCCCTGGTGGGGTGGAGGGAAGGGGGAGGCCTGGGACGGGGCTCGCAGGGGGTCTGTGGGTCTTCCCGGTGCAGGTGGCTTTGCTGGCTCCTATACCCTGCGGCAGCTACAACAAGCGCCAGATGAGCCGCATCTACCCCAAGGGCACCCGCATGGACTCCTCCAACTACATGCCCCAGATGTTCTGGAATGCTGGTTGCCAGATGGTTGCCCTCAACTTCCAGACGATGGGTGAGGGCATGCTCAGGCCCTTAAGAACCTTCCCCTGCCCCTCCCACCTTTACCCCTTCCCTGGGGAGGGGGGGTCTTTGGAACAGACCTGGGGGCGGGGGGCTGATGTTCATTTAGGCTCTGGGCGCATGTGCATGTGTGTGAGCGTTTAGTGCATCAGCTCATGCCTATGTGCCTGCACGTATACGAGTATGTCTGTGATGATGCCAGGGTGCTGGCATGGGTTCTGGCTGCTTGGCCCGAGTGGGTCTGTGGGAACACCTGCTCCACTGGCCTCAACTCCCACTGTGAGCTTGAGGTCCAGTTGTGGCTTTGCTCCTGCTGACTCCAGGTTGCGGGCCCTTCCTGAGACATGAGACCCTAAGGAACTGGGCTGGGACATGAGAAACCCTCATCCTCACGGTTCACCCAACCTCCCCATTTGCGAGACGGGAAAGGCTGGGAAATGTGGAAAGAGAGGCTGCGTGCAGACCCAGAGCCGGGCCGCCCTTCCTGAGTGCCCTTGTGCCCCCCAGACCTGCCCATGCAGCAGAACATGGCGCTCTTTGAGTTCAACGGGCAGAGTGGCTACCTCCTCAAGCATGAGTTCATGCGCCGGTTGGACAAGCAGTTCAACCCCTTCTCAGTGGACCGCATCGACGTGGTGGTAGCCACCACCCTTTCCATTACGGCAAGGCCCTGAGGTGGACAAGTGGCCGGGAGGGCTGGGGTCTTGAGGAGAAAGACACAGGAGCCCCACTCCTCCATTCCCAACCCCCTCCCCTGATATCCCGAAAACTTCAGCCCCAGCCAGTTCGTGAAGTAGCAAGTTGCCTTGGAAACTGCCTCCTCCTCAGCACTGGAGGCTGCCTCTTGGTCCCCATGGAAACCAAGGGGAAGGGCTGAGGCTGGGGTGGGGGAGGGGAAAAGAGTGGGGCAGCAGGAGCCCCAGGCCCCGGGCCGGGGGGCAGGGGGGGGGGAGGGCCCTGTTCCTTCCTCGCTGGGGAGGGAGGTGGGGAGGCCCACACCTCTTCCCTAAATGCTGGAAGCACCCTGGGTGCCAGAGCTTAGCTGTAACCCTTAAGCCACACAGCCTCTACTCTGTGGCCAGAATTGAATGGGGCTCTTCACAGTACCCAAGAATGGATGTTTCAGCTAGGGGGGCTGGAGGCCCTCAGTTCTGGGGAATGGCCTGGGTGGGGGAGCTGATGCTGGTCTCCCATGGGCCCCAACCTCCAGGTGATCTCTGGGCAGTTCCTGTCAGAACGCAGTGTGCGCACCTATGTGGAAGTGGAGCTGTTTGGCCTTCCTGGGGACCCCAAGAGGCGCTATCGCACCAAGCTGTCACCCAGTACCAATTCCATCAATCCTGTCTGGAAGGAGGAGCCCTTTGTCTTTGAAAAGGTGGGGTGGCTAGATCAGGGCAGGGGCTGGGATCTGTCCCTAGTTCTTGGTCTCTACTTGTAGAAGAGAAAATACATAAAGGGATTTCCTCGATCCTCCTCCTCTTCCCACCCCTCATCTGTGCCCTCCTGAGTTTCAAGAGTCCAAAAACCAAGTTTACAGAAACTTACTTTGTGGGCAAGTTCTGTATGCGTGTGTACATGTGTGTAGGTGCACGCTTGTCCATGTTACGATTAGAGGCAGAAATGTGAACTCCCAGACCAGGGTGCAGGGACCCAAGGAATCACGGGGCCTTTTGCTCCCATTGGATACTTGCTGACAAAGCTTCCAAGGGCTGTCTGCACCAGGCCCCCTGGAGCCCTGGGCTGCATATCCAGCTCTCTGCCCTGTGTGGACCAGCCATGACCTGAGCTGTTAGGATGTCTATGAGTGTGGCTTAGAGTGGGCCCTCTGTCCTCACCAGATCCAGTGAAGCCTGCCATGTTCTCACACTGACCCTAGATTTCTGGAATCAGGGAAGGGGGGCAGCTTGGCCACTCTCTCCCCTCTCCAGCTTGTCCTGTCCTGAACTCTCCCCAGATCTTGATGCCTGAGCTGGCCTCCCTCAGGGTGGCTGTGATGGAGGACGGCAACAAGTTTCTTGGACACCGCATCATCCCCATCAATGCCCTGAATTCTGGTAAGGATAGGTGTTCTTCTTTGCTGTTCCCAGTGGGTCTGAGACCAAGACCAGCATCCGGATCCCGTCCAGAGTGTGGGGCAGCTTCAGGGAGGTGGCCTTGTCATTTTATCAGCCTGGGAAAGTGGGGCAGGAATAGTACCTCTCCAGGAAACTGACAGAGGTGGGGACTCTGCCCACCCAACACAATGTCTCTAATTCTCTGAAACTACTGGGGCAGTTTCCCAAGTAGCTGACACTTATTGGGCACTTAAAATGCTTTACGGGCTTATAACACTTTCTCACTTAATCCTAACAGTAACCACATGAGGTAGAACCAGACTAAAGCCAGAAGTGTCGAGCACTGGGCTGCTGGTGAGCAGTGCTGGGCAGCAGTGGGCTCTGGCTCACCGGCCGCCCGGTCATGTCCCACAGGATACCACCACCTGTGCTTGCACAGCGAGAGCAACATGCCGCTCACCATGCCTGCACTCTTTGTCTTCCTGGAGATGAAGGACTATGTGCCTGACACCTGGGCAGGTGGGAGGCCCCTGGAATGTTGGAAGCCCCAGGGCGTCCATCCCCCCTCCTGTCTCAGCAAGCCAGCCTCCAGAGGGGGGCAGGACAGGGTATTCTGGCGTAGGTGAGGCTGGGGGAGGCTCCCAGGTACATCTCCTTATCAGGCCCATCATGTCCCTGTGCACCCAGATCTCACGGTGGCCCTCGCCAATCCCATCAAGTTCTTCAGTGCTCATGATAAGAAGTCTGTGAAGCTCAAGGAAGCCATGGGAGGCCTGCCTGAGGTCTGTGTTGTCAGGTCCACTGCCAGGGGCCCCCATGAGCTGCACCCTCTCTGTGGGAAGATGAGGGAGGGGGCAGAGTCCAGGGCTCAGGGAGAGAGACACCTTCCTAACACGCTCTCCCTACACAGAATCCCTTCCCTCTCGGGAGTCCAGTTGCCCGCCAGGTCAATGGGGCATCAGCTTTACCGAGCAACGGGTCAGCAGGTACGCACTGCGGGGTCCCCGCACCTACCGGAAGGGTCTCGATCTCTCCGCTGCACCGGTAGGCACATCCCAGACGGGCGGCAGTTCTCTATAAAAACAAAAACAAAAACAACCCCGAAAACTTTCACCTGGGGAGGGAACGGCTGCATGTGAAGCCTCGGGCTGGGCAGCGCGCAGCAGGGGGCCCACACCGCCAGCCCCGGGAGGCGCGGGAGCGGCCGAGCCGAGGGCACCGGAGAGCCTCTCCTTTGGTTCTTGCAGCAGCCCAGGCCAAGGCCAGGGAGGAGGCCACGAAAGACGCTGCGGGTAAGGCCTGCTGAGACCGAGTCACGTTGGGGTCGAGCCCGGGGAGGGTCCGGGACTCGGGGTGGGGGGCGGTTCCCGGGGGGCGCGCGCCTCACGCCTGCCCCAGCAGAGCCGCGGACCGCTAGCCTGGAGGAGCTGCGGGAGCTGAAGAGCGTCGTGAAGCTGCAGCGGCGGCACGAGAAGGAGCTGCGGGAGCTGGAGCGGCGCGGCGCGCGGCGCTGGGAGGAGCTGCTGCAGAGGGGCGCGGCGCAGCGGGCCGAGCTCCGGCCGCCGGGCGCTGGGGGCGGCGGCGAGGGCCGGGGCCGCAAGCTCGGCCCGGGGAAAGGCTCCCGCAAAAACAGGTAAGGGCGGCGGAGGCATCCTGCCCCCCGCGGCTCGGGCGCGGGCGGCCTGGGGCTCACGGCTTGTCCCCACATGGCCTCCGCAGGACCCCGCCGGGCGAGGACCCCGCCGGGTCGGCGCCGGCCGAAGGCCCCGAGGGCGCGGGCGCGCATCTGCGAGAGCTGAGGGACAGGCTGGAGCTGGAGCTGCTGCAGCAGGGCGAGGAGCAGTGCGAGTGTGTCTGGAGGTGCAGGGCGCAGCAAGTGGCCGAGGTGCCAGCGTCGGGGAGGGGAGGGAGCGAGGGCCCGATCGACCCCACACCCTCTGCACAGCCAAGGGCATCTCCTCGGTCTTAGCTTAGCCGGTCCTTCCTCTCCCTCAGCAAATGACCAAGATGATGGAGCTGGCCAGAGAGAAACAGGCTGCAGAGCTGAAGACCCTCAAGGAGACTTTGGAGACGTAAGACTGCCTCCCTTCTACGCCTGACTCTTACCTCCCAGGAGGGCCCAAGCCGCAGGAAGCATCTTCCTGATGCCTGTTTCTCTGCAGTGACACCAAAGAGGTGAAGAAAAAGCTGGAGGCCAAGAGGCTGGATCGGATCCAGGCCATGATGAAGGTCACCACAGACAAGATGGCTCAGGAGAGGTGAGCCCTGGAGGGGAGGCGCAGGACTCAAACTCCAGGCCCAGTGCTGAGCAAGAACCACACTGGGTGGGAAGGGGCCTTCCTACGAGTGGGTCCTGACTTGCTTCCCAGAGATGTGCCTGTCTCCTGGTGCTGGAAAGTTAATTCTACTTCCGTCACCTCTGATCAGAGAATGTCCTCCCTAGGCAAAACACAGATGCCACCACTATTTGAGGAAAGAGGAGAATTTAAGGGAAAATCAAGTGTGTAAAGAGGGAGGTGAAACCTTGGGAGAGCTGATTCCCACCTACACTTTCCCATGCATGCCTTGAAGAACAGTGCGTTTTAGTGAGGAAGCCCTTCCCTCAAAGGGCCCCCAGGGCTCCCAATATCTCCTTAGATCCTCCTTGGGTCCCCATGCTTACCTCTCTGGCTGGTTCCCAGACCAGACATAGATGCATGCCAGCCACAGAGGGTTCTACGATGGAGTTCTCATGTTGCCTACACCCTGTGGAGAATTTGTCTCATCCAGCTCTTCCCGGGGGCCTCCTGCCCTCTCTGAAACTCTGATCACCCCAACAGGTTGAAGAGAGAGATTAACAACTCCCACATCCAGGAGGTGGTGCAGGTCCTCAAGCAGGTGTGTAAGAGCTGTGCCCTTCCCAAACACTCTCTCTCTCTGAGGGAAGGAGTGGCCCCAAGGCCTTTACTTTGCCCTTAGGAGATGCACTGTTTAGAGTGGCCCACCAGCTAGGGATGGGGGGGAGAGGCAGTAGAGGGGAGGGGCTTCCCTTAGGCCATCCAGGGTTCTGACCTTTGTGCAGAGGTTGGGATACCAGCCTAAAGGAGTCTGTCTTTGGCCAGCTGCCCTCGATGGAAATGATATGGGCCAGCTGGCCAAGGGGAGGTGGGATTGGGGTGGGTGGGTGAGAGGGAGCAAGGGAGCTTCCAGAGTTAGGCTTCCAGGGAGTCAGAAGAGGAAGGAAAGCCCTGTGGAGAATGGCCCTAAAGCTCCCTGGGGATTTCTAACAACAGTAACAGAGCTGCCAGCTCCTGAGTCCTGACCTTGTGCAGGCACTAAGCCGGGTGCTTCACGTGAACTGTCTCATATAATCCTTCACAATCCAGCAAGACAGGTACTATTATCCTCATTTTACAAATTAAAAAACAAAACAAAACAAAAAACCCAACTTTTCAAAGGTTAAGGAATTTGTCCAAAGGCTCCCAGCTCGTTGACTGGGATTGTAGCTGGATTTCACCCCAGACTGCCTGCCTATGCTGTCCTGATTCTCTGTCTCTCACTCCTGCCCAGATGACGGAGAACCTGGAGAGGCACCAGGAGAAGCTGGAAGAGAAGCAGGCAGCCTGCCTGGAACAGATCCGGGAGATGGAAAAGCAGGTGACGGGGGGGGGGGGGGACCACTACCCTGGCCCACAGCAGAGCTGGCCTGGCTCCAGGGTGTAAAGGGACCCAGCTCCGGGGAGCTGCGAGTCAAGAGGTGGGTGGCCGTGGGGGACTTGCCCCTCTCCAGGGGGTCAGGGCTCTGATTCCCAGGGAATCATGAGGCAGCTCTGCAGATCTCTTTGCTTGGTTGGTATTCCCTCTCCTGAGAGACCCCCTGATGGGCTCCACTACCCCCACCTCCCACCCTGATCTCCTGGGAGGTCTGAACAAACCAGGCATCTCCTGGTTCCACTGTTCAGGCGAGGAAGAGTGGGCAGGTGGCCCATCCTGAGCCAGGGGGTGGTCCTTGCTGTCCTCACAGTTCCAGCAGGAGGCGCTGGCACAGTACGAGGCCAAGATGAAGGGCCTGGAGGTGGAAGTGAAGGAGTCGGTGAGGACCTGCCTCAGGGCCTGCTTGCCCTCTGCGGAGGAGGACAAGCCTGAGAGGCCCTGCAGGGTCTCCAGGGAGCTGTGTGAGCAGGATGCACTCACAGAGAAGACAGACGCCGAGGAGACCCTCCTCTGATGCCCCCATGCCCTTGGGACGTTCTGCAAGGACATTCACCCTTCTCTGGGACGTGAGTCCATTCCCCCTCGAGGAAAGGGCCCCAGCACCGTGAAGCTGCGGGAAGCTGGAGCTCCCTTGGACACTGGAGCCCCTTTCTCAACAGCCAGGCTAAGTAGGAGGCAGGAAGCAGGCCCGCTGGGGCCCATCTGGGGTCTGAGGTCCTCTCCGTCCAACACCCTGCCCCTCCTGTTTCCGCTTCCCCTCTGAAGAAGCGTCTGTCACATGTTTGTTGAGGGCAAAAGAATATGAACTTGGAGGCATGAAATGGGGCCCTGGCCCCACTCTGCATTTCCTAGTGTGCCACTCTAGACTCAGTTTCCTCACCTGGAGGGTTAGGCCTGGCCACCTGGAACCTCTACTCCATCACCTGTAGTTCAAGCAGGTCCAAACTCCAAACTCTCCTGCCATAAGGCGGGCAGCTCACCCTGGCTTCTAGGCCCCATCTCGGGCTTGCCCTGAGTTGGCCTCATTGTCAGCTCCCGGATACAGAGTCCAGCACTTCCTTCCAGCTCCCTGGGGACAGCTGCTCCCAGGATTCCAGGCTAAGGTGCCTTCCCTGCCTCCTGCCTTTGGGGGATGGGAGGCTGATGTGGAAAAGCTGCCTCAGCTGTGTGGCCCTCAGGCCACTGAGACAACTGGGGCTGGGGGGTGAGGGGAGAAGGACGGCCTTTTGTGCACTCTCCCACCCAGAGCCCAGCCACCCCTTTTCCTAGGCCTGGGGGGTACTTCCCAGCATGTGCCCCAGCTCAGGCTGTCCTGACAGGGTCAGCACCATTTTCTCTCCTGACTTTATGAGGTTTATTTATTTTTCTCTTTCTTACTCCTACTAAAGAACCCTGTCTCAAGATTTCCTGCCTAAGCCTGGCCTCTGTTCTACAGCTAAGAAAGGCGGGTGGGGATGGGCAGGGCTTCCCAGGTGGCGCAGTGGTTAAGAATCCACCTGCCAATGCAGGGGACACGGGTATGAGCCTTGGTCCGGGAAGATCCCACATGCCGCGGAGCAGATAAGCCTGTGCGCCACAACTACTGAGCCTGTGCTCTAGATCCTGCGAGTGACAACTACTGAAGCCTGAGCACCTACAGCCTGTGCTCTGCAACAAGAGAAGCCACTGCAATGAGAAGCCCGCGCACCGCAACTAGAGAAAGCCCGCGCGCAGCAACGAAGACCCAACGCAGCCAAAAATAAATAAAAGAAATGGGGGGGGGCAGCGGAGTAGAGTGGCCCCCAAATGAAGTGGGCTGGGGAAAAAGTCCATGAGAATTGACCTGGGCATGAGGTCCTTTCTAGAGCCCAGTGGAATGGCCCTGCCTCTGGGCTTGAAGAGGATTCACTTCCCCATCTGCCGGCCCTGATGCCACAACCACTGGAAAATGATGTCACCCTTCTGTTCCACTCCTCACCAGATGTGGCCCTTCCTTGTCTCCACCCTCAGGGCTGGAGCAGAAGAGCCTCCCGCAGAGGTGCCCCCCACCCTCTTGGGGAGTTGCAAGCTGTCAGGCCACCTGGGCCCCTTTAGGCAGACTTAGAGCGGTCGCATTCTCAGGCTCCTGTGGCCGTTATGGTTGACCCAGACACAGGCTGTAGAGAGGCTTCTGAGCAGCTATTCACTGCACCTATTGACATGGTCCCAAATCGCAAATGAAAACAGACACTGGCTTCGGAGAGGCAGGGTGGGTGTTGATTCTGGGCTGTTTTCTTATCAGAGAGTTATAGCAAATGCCATTAGCCCCTCCCCCCATCCCTCTGGGGGCTTGATCTCTGTGAGGCTAGCAGTCCCTGGCTGCAGGGTGAGGCTAGGGGGCCTGCGCATTCACAGGAGTAAAGCCTGTCATTGGTCAGCCTGCATACACACTGGAGACAGCAGAGGGCGGGACACCGACACCCCAGGGCAGTGCCCTGTCTTCAGCACTCCAGCTGAGCACTCAGCTGCCCCATCTCCTCCCCAACCCAGGGGTAGAACCTCACAGGGATGAGGATCCAGGCCTAGAGGAACTCACTGACCTGGGCATGGGGCATAAGCCGGAACCAGTGCCAAATAGGGCCCACTGGGCAGTCCCCAGCTTTGACCAATGACCGCTCAGGGGAAGACTGCCTTCTCTGCCCCTCAGTCAGGCCGGGCAGAGTCTCTAGGCCTCCAGTCTGGGGCTGAGAAGCCCAGGAGTGGGGAAGGGGATGCAATCCTCCCTCCTGGAGAGGCCTCTGCACAGCAGGCTGGGGGCTTCCCAGGAGGGCAGGGCAAATACCCACCTCCCTGCTTTCTGTCCTCTGGAAAAAGGGCAGGGTGCCCCTGGGAAAATGCCACAGTCCTTGGGCCCCGGACGTGAATTAATCTCTGGCCTCAGGGGATGTGCAGAGGAAGAACTGATGCCGTCCCTCACTGGTTCCACTCCTGCTGCAGATCTGTGGGGCTGGGGCCAGCCTCCCTATCCACTTGGCATGCCTCAGTTTCACCTTTTGCATCAAGAGAAGGGTCCCTACCCCCTTCCCAATCCCACTGCTGACTCAGACGCCAGAGTCCCCTGCTGACTCACCCCCCCCCCCCAGCTCTCTGGATCTCCCAGCCACGTGCCACCAGGCCCAACCCTGCTGAGCTGGTGCAACGTGACAGGGTGAGGGGGCTGGTGACACTTGAGGAAGAAAGAAGGGGGCCTGGGAAGGGGGGCAGCTGCAGACAGAGTGACAGACTGCAGGCCTGAGCCGCCTCTGGGAGGAAGCCCTTTTGCCAGCCTGGGGCCTGCAAGGGGGAGGCTCAGCAGGTGGGAGGGAAGGGGAGTGTGGCGTGCCTGCCTGCCCCCTGCCTGCCTCAGCTCCATCGCCTGTCAGCCTTCAGCTCCCTAAGCGACAGCTTCTAATTCCGGCTGTTGGTGCCTCGATGCTCCTCAGCAGAGTCTCAGCTTTTTTTCATCGTTGCTATTTCTTTTCTGCTCAGAACATGCTGAGCCCACTGGGAAGTCAGAGCAAAGGCTTTAGGGCATGAGACGTGGCACTGCCCCCCCCATCCCACCTCTGGCCTGGCTGGGTTGGTAGTACCAGCTGGGGCAATGGAACGGCCGCTCCTTCCAGAGAGTACCCAGCACAGCACACTCTGACGGGCCAGGGTGAGGCCCTGATTCAGCTCCTCTTCTTCCCTGGCACTCTCTCCATCCACCACAGAGAAAAAGGACAAAAATGAGGCTGAGCTGGCTCAGGGAGGAGGGGCAGGGCTCTTTGGGACCAGTGCCCCTTCTGTGTTCCTGCTGCTTCTCTCCTCCACCTGGGGGTGTCACTGCCTGGATTGTTGGGCTGGCCTGCCGCACAGATTCCTGGGATACCCCCTCCCCTAACCCTGGAAACAGAGAAAGAAGAGAAGAAAGCAATTCTCTTCATGCTGCAGAAAAGGGAAATTGAGTCATGAAGAGAAGAAAACCTTTCTTCTGCTACCTGAGTAAACAGGGAGAGCATTCCTGCGTCCTTACTAGGCTTGACGAGTCTATTCCTACTCCAGGTGGGGCCCGCAGGTCTGTGGGTGGGATTGGGCTTTCTGCACTCTGAATAACTGTGCAGCTCTTTCCCTGACACTCCCTAGCTTGCTGTTGTTTGCAGCAGGCAGGGTTGGTGTTCTTGGCTTCCTTTTGCAGAAGAGAGTATGCAGGCCTGGAGCCACACTGCTAGTAAACGCCTTCAAGCTGGGACTTTGCTGTCAAATGCCCTTTCTGTGACACCATGAGAGAAAAGTGGCAGATCTCAGAGTAGGGGGATTAAAAAATGCAAAAAGTCAGAAGAGGGGCGCTTCATGGTGTGCACAGGCATACATCACGTGCTCCACCCAGGAGAGAGGGAAGTGGGAGTCCCTGCTTCACGGCTGGCCCCGATGCCATGTGGGCATCTCTGAAGCCTGGGAGCTGGAGAGAGGTGAGAAGCTCAGGGTGCAGAGCTATGTGCCCACTTTGCCACTCCCCCATCTGGGCCCATGGGCTTTTCCCAGAGGCAAATCCTCTCCTTGCCCATACCCTTCCCCAAGCAGAGCCTGCTGCGAAGCTTCTGGTCACTGCTTTGCCCAGGCTGAAGACATCTTTATTCTTCCCTTAATTTCCTGTCTTTCATATAAAGGGACCCCTTAAAGCAGCCCTCAGCACTAAAGGTGTTTTTCCTGCTTACGTGCCCTTGCTTCTTAGCAGCCAGCTCCCACACATCCTTGAAGACCATCTCAGAAGCCCTATTCTCAGAAGACCCTAGAGTCCGCCTTTCCCCACATTTTCTCCTCCAGGACTGTCTCCGTTTTGTATTTAACATACGTATTCAGCCCCTAGGCGATAAACTCGACTTTTTATGTCCCGATCTTGTTTTCCCGCTTGAGAGGGGAGGTTTCTTCCATCCAGAACCGAATTTCCGCCTCTGTATTTCCCACGGCTGGGAACACACAATACCTAGCTCACAAAAAGTCTCAGTAAATTCTGTAGTCGATACCTGACTCACTTCTTTTTTCACAAATATCCATTCCAACCCTACACACTTTCCCACCCTCTGCAGCTCTTAGGTGCTCTGACTCCCCTCCTCCGAGGCCTGCTCCTCCCCCCCCCCCCCCCCCAGGGCGGAGCAGCGGGCCGGAGGGAGAGGGGATACGGTAGTTTTCTCACACTCTGTTGACTCGTGCTCTCTTCTTATCTCGGAAGGGTTCAGCTAGTGGTCAAGGTCAGAGCCCTGTGGTCTGGGGGTGGTTTTGTGCTCAAGAGGGAGATGGGGACCCTGGGGGAGGTTTGCATGTCCCTCGCTCTTTCCGGGGTGGCGATGGGTCCTGAAACAGCGGGGAGGCGGCGCCGAGGAGTTGCTAACGCGGCTGCAGTACTCCCGGATCTTAAGGCGCCCGCTCCAGTCGCCGCGTCTCCGCACCGCCAGCTTCTCAGCCACCGGGAGCTGGCAGGCGGGCGCGTTGTCTCGGTTGGAGACGTCCGAGATACGAGAGCGCACTCCCCCACCGCCACCCCCGCGCCGAATCAGCGTGTGCGGGAGGAACAATTGTGTGTGCGTGCGTGATTCGCTACACTTCCAGTGGCGGTTCCCAGCCAGACTGAGGGCCCCCAACCCCGCGCAGCGTAGGTACTACCCCCCCCCCCCGATTTGGGGAGTGATTTACTCCCCGCCCGCCTTTCGCCACCACCCCCAGTGCGCTTATGGTCCAGTTCTGCCCTCATGGGGTCCCACTTCCTTCCAGTCGCACCGATGGGGGCAGCCCTCGTCTTCTTCGACGGGCTCAGGGTCCCGCCAGTTTCTATGGAGCCCCGGGCACCGACTCCGGTGGGGGCGGAGGGTGGGGAGAGAAGACTGTGACTTTGGGATTGGCCCGGTCGGGTGCATGTGGCCCCCTGTGAGCAGCCCCCGCCCCGCCCCCGCTGCCGCAGCCCCAGGGAAGCGCGGAGGAGAAGCTGCTCCCCGACGTCGTGGCCCACCGAGAGGTGGGTGAAGGTCAGGGGCGGTCTCCGCCGCCCCGTCAGTTTCGGCCCTGACGGCTCAGCCCGCTTCCTGAGTAGCCATTGCCATGCAGACCCCCGAGACTATAAAACCAGGTATCCATGCGGGCGGCGACTCCCGCGCCGCCAAGCCCCCCAAGTAAGGAGCAAGCGCCCTGGCGTGGCCCGGCCCCCGCGAGAGGGGAGGAGGCGGAGGAGCGGCGCCGGGAGATTGAGGAGCGGCGCGCCCCGCCAGGGCTAGAGGCAGGCGCGCACGGCGGGCGCCACCGTCTCAGCAGGGGAGCGGTGCTGCCCCGGGTGTGGGTGAGTGGCGCGGCTCCCAGCCACGACGGACTGAGGGGCGCCGGACACTGGGAAAGCAGCGGGAGAGTCAGGAGGGGCCCGAGCTTCGGCTCCCGTCGTCTTGTGGCGGGCCAGGCGCGGAGCCCGGAGTAGCGAGCAACCTACACCATCAGGCGGGAAGCCCAGGGAAGGAGCAGCGAGACGCCGGGCGTGCGGCCCAGGAGCGGCGGGGCAGCTGGAGGACAGAGTGGGAACCTCAGGACCCTCGGCCGCAGGCGCCCACGCGCGGAGGGAGCCATACCCGAGCGTCGGCGGGGGCCGGAGCCCGGTGGGGCTCAGAAACAGGGGCGCCCCCGTGCGGAGCTGCCGGGCCGCCTGGGCGCGGCGGCCGAGGCCATGCTCAAGCCCAAGGACCTGTGCCCCCGAGCGGGTACGCGTACCTTCCTGGAGGCCATGCAGGCGGGCAAAGTGCACCTGGCCCGCTTTGTGCTGGATGCGCTGGACCGCAGCATCATCGACTGCCGCGCGGAGCAGGGCCGCACGCCGCTCATGGTGGCCGTGAGCTTGCCAGACCCCGCACTGCGCGCGCGCTTTGTGCGACTACTGCTGGAGCAGGGTGCAGCAGTGAACCTGCGGGACGAGCGCGGCCGCACGGCGCTCAGCCTGGCGTGCGAGCGCGGCCACCTGGACGCCGTGCAACTGCTGGTGCAGTTCAGCGGCGACCCCGAGGCGGCCGACTCGGCGGGCAATAGCCCGGTGATGTGGGCGGCAGCGTGCGGCCACGGGGCGGTGCTCGAGTTCCTGGTGCGCTCTTTCCGCCGCCTCGGCCTGCGCCTCGACCGCACCAACCGGGCGGGCCACACGGCGTTGCAACTGGCCGCCGCCCGCGGCCACGGGACCTGTGTGCAGGCCCTCACCGGGCCCTGGGGCCGCGCAGCCGCCGCCGCCGCCGCCGCGGCTCGGGGCTCCAACTCCGACAGCCCCCCTGGCCGTCCGGCTCCCGCGCCCAGCCCGGAGCGCCGAAGACCCAGTCCCCGCCGCCTACCGCGGCCGCTTCTGGCGCGCTTTGCTCGAGCGGCCGGCGGCCATGGTCACGGCGGCGAGGCTGGCTCAGGGGGTAAGGGCTTCGGTCGGCACCGGGTGCAGGGCAGCGAGCGGCCGGAGCTGGGCCGGAGCATGAGCCTGGCGTTGGGTGCCGTGACCGAGGAGGAGGCGGCTCGACTGCGGGCGGGAGCCCTGATGGCACAACCACACTCGCCTCAGTCTTCAGGCGTTGGGCGGTGGCGTTCGCAGGAGGTGCTGGAGGGAGCGCCCCCAACCTTAGTGCAAGCCCCTGTCGGCCTTAGCCCCCACCCCGAGGGCGGCCCCGGCTCTGGCCGCTCGGGTTTGCGCCGACGCTCTACAGCTCCAGACATCCCCAGCCTGGTCGGGGAAGCACCTGGGCCCGAGAGCGGCTCAGAATTAGAGCCCAACGCTCTGCCCCATTCGGTGCCTGGGCCTCAGCCTTGGCAGGCGGGCACGGAGGCCGTGGTGCTGCACGCTCAGCAGTAAACAGCCTCGAGGCCGAGCCCTGCTCCCCCCACCTTCCCCTCTCTGCTCCACTGGGATTTCTTTTTCCCAGGTCCCTCACCTTCCTGGCAGTTTCCCACCCCCAGATCCTAGCACCTGTCCCTGCTGCCAAGGTGAGAGCTCCCTCAGCCCTCTCTCCGAAACGGACCCCTATCTTATTTCTTTTTTGTGCTTGTTGGTATTCCTTGCCCGAGTCGCTCACCTTTTCTAAAGGCCTGCCGTTCCAGTCCTGGAAGCGAGGAGTAGAAGACTGGATCCGTAGGCTACAGCTTTCCAGCTGGACCCCCTTCCCTGAGCGCTAAGGCGCACTCCCGCGTCTTTCAGGCTCCTGCCGGGTTTCCTTCCCCTTGCCGGGTTTTCCCACACCCTAGTCAGCCAGCCAGGCAGAAGAGTTGTCCTGTAGAACAAAGGCCTAGCCTCCCCACCCCCCCACTCCCCCTCCCCCACCCCTCAACCCCTGCCCCCCCTACCCCAGTGTTGCTGACAGTAGTGCCCCACATGACCTAAGTATCCCTTCCCCTTGTGCTGGAGTGATGGAGAAGGGGAGCCTGGAGATGGGCCTCGGAGCCTTTCTGAACGGGAGGGAAGGAGTCTGGAGGTTACATTTTTAGGGGGAGAAACTCCTGCCTCAAGACATTGAAAGCATAGTTTGGGGGTGGGAGGAATGCTAGTTGTCCCTTGAACCAGCTTCTTCTGCCTCAGCCGGAGGCAGACCCAAGATTCAACTTCATCGACAATGTGGGGGTCATTCCCTCCATCCCGCTCACGCGCCCCCCTCGCCCCCCCTTGCCCAGCCCAGCTCTGGGCTCTTGAGCCTGTTTCCTCTCACTCTCAGAGGCTGAAATGGAAAGGACTTAGCACTTCCCCCGCCCCCACCGCCTCGCAGCTCCCGGTCTTGCACGTGGGTGCTCCCGCAGGGGGGAACGGTTGCGAAGGCTTTGATTAATTGTATTTCTTCCAATCCTCAAAGAACTCGTGTTTTGAGTCTTTGTATGTGAAGCAGAAAGCAGCGGGTCTGATCCGAGGCTTAAGAACCTGACAATGTCTCTTTAAATAGAAGCTCCGCGAGGGGGATAATTGACTGAAGTGTTTGCCACGTTAAAGGCGGCGGCGCGCGGGAGTCTGAAGCCCACACGAACGGCAGGTCCGGGTTTAAATTATATCAAACTCCTTTGAGAGCTGGAAGAGGGCTGTTAAACGGTTCCTGCTTCTCTCTGGGCCGTTAATAGAGGGCAGGGTGGATAATGGATGCTAGAGCTCGAGACCAAGGACCCCTGCCTCTGTCCCAAAGCGTGGGATGCAGGCCCGGCTCAGCTTCAGTACTGGGCAGATTAGTGAGTCAGAGGCAATTGCGGAGAGGTGGTTAAAGGCCCTTTCCTAGCCCGGCCCTTCGTCCCCATCCCTCCCCGCCCCCGCCCTCATCTTTGTGCCGGCCTAGCGAGAAGGGTCTGGAGGGTCTGGCGAATCGCGTGCCCTAGGATCCTGCTGAAGCGCCAGCACACGAACCTGTGTGCCCAGCCCGTGGGGTGGCAGCACGTGGGGAGTTTTTTGTGAACCCTGAAGGTTGAGCGTGCAGCCCTTCAGCTGCCGGCCGTGGGGTCTTTTCAAGACGTCGATCTATTCATCTTTGCAGAACGGAAGGTTTCTCACCAATAACTCTAGGGGAACTGCCCAGAGCGAGAATGACCTGTGATGAGAAATTGGGCCTGGGGTGAGGGATGGGTGATCAGGGTCCGGCCTCGTGTAAGTGTCAGACACCTCCCCAGTGCTTCCACCGCTCCGGGGTCCGCGAGGCCGCGAGGGCCCAGACACTGGACGTGATCTCTGGTGCCCCCTGGTGGCAAAGTTGCGCTCTCGCTGCGCCCAGGCTCGGAGTTCAGCCTTGTGGTTTTATTTGGAGCCACCGCTGTGTACTTCTCCCTCCCTGTGCACTTACCCATGGAATCCTCTTCCTCTTGTAGTGTATTAAATCCGGATACTTGAAGTCATTTCACAGCAGTGAAGTGAGGGACAATGAACAAAAAACTCGCATTTGGAGTAGCAGGAGGCCAGACCCTTTACTTAGGACACCAAGATCTTCCAGCTTAAGGCTCCATATAGAGAGCTCCTGCTGTCTTCTGAGAAACTGGAGCTTCCAACCCGTCCCTTACGATTTCTGAACCTTGAGACCTGCTGATTATGCACTGTTTTCTTCTGATGTGATTTGCTTTCGTTTCTGGGGTGTTTTGCCCTTCCCCCATTTTTCTCTCCCCACATATCTGCCTCTCCTCAGTCCCACTGTCTGGGTGGCGGCTGAACTGAAAAGTTCTGAAAAACGCCTGAAAAGCCAGAAGGGGAGAATCTGGGGTGGGATGGGTGGTAATTGGACGCCCCAAGTGCAAACTCCTTTTTTTGATCCTTGCTTGTTCACTTATCCTTTTCCAACTGTGTTTAATTTTTATGAAGTTTACTTTTAATGGTGTAAGAATACAAGTATTTTGGCTTCTTCAGAATACCACATTGAAGACATGGGTCTGGGTTGCACATTGTGTTGAAGGTGCTGTCATGTTTCAAGTGTTACCGACATGGGGATTTCTGGTTGAACGTCACCTTGGGCCCTTTATTGGATAAACAAACAACTATGAGGGCTTCTCTCTGGAATTGCCAAGGGTTTGGCGGTTGAAAGTGATGTTTCTGAAAAACCACAGCAGATCTTTCCTGTCTGAACTGAATTGTGTGTTTGACTGCCTTGCTGTTCTTGCAGATTTCTTACCAGGCCCAGCTCTGTGCAGAACTTAGATGTTTCACCACATTTCGCTATCCTGAACTTCCCCTTATTGTCAGCCCCAAGGCATTGAGGCTGGGGTCCCCTCGAGCTCAATCGGGTTTAGAAGAGACTGTTCTAAACATTTTGTTTTTCCAATTCTTGTTGCTTTCGTCATTGTGAAGTCACCTGTGCCACTGGAGCTGGTACTCTCGGGTCAAGCTCAGAACCGGTCTGTGTGTGAGGCTAAATGACATACGCACATGCTTTTGGAATGACACTGTGCAGTGGAAGGACTCTTAGAGCTCAAAAGAATAGTTAATAAATCCAGTGTTATTCAATTGCAAGAACTGGCCTCTTTTTGCCTTGCCAACCACTCGTGACCGTGGGCTTCGGTTGGGAGGTAGGTTCCGCCTTCCCTCAGCCTCCATCTCTGCCCAGCCCACTGTGGCTGCTTCCTGGAGGTAAGACTCAGGTGCTGCTTCTGGCTGAGCTGGTGGGACAGGGGCCCTTAGACCAGGGCAGCTGTCTAGGTGGGGAACTGTGGGGAGGAGGTCTGCAGGACTCCTTGCTCCTGGGTAGAAGGTTTCAGTGACCCTGACAGAGAGGGGGTAGAATGAGACCTCAGGAAGTAAGTGCTGGAATCAGTGTCAGAGCTGGAAGTTTAAAGACCCAGGTTTCCTGATTTCCAGTTGCGCTCTTTCACAGCTCCTAACGGTCACTCTCTGTTGTGAGAACCGAAGCAGAGACTGCTTTCTCACTGGAAGCAGTTCCAGGCCACTTCCTATGGACAGTTTGAGGGGAGCAGCCTCTGACTTTCCGGGGAGGTGGCGTGGGGGAAGCAAACGGGGGAAGGGAGATGCTGCTGCAGAAAGTGGCCGTCAGCCCTGGTGGCTGCCCCAGAGCCCCTGTGGCACCAGCAAGCACAGCCCACGGCCCTGGCTTTCCGGGTTGGGTTCCTCTCCTCTGGGAAGGAGCCCTGTCTATTTCTCAGCTCTTTCAGTCCCGAGGGCCTTTCACTTCCTGTTTCCCTTCTTCTCTGCCCTCATGCCACCAGGGAGTAGGATTTTCTGCGGATCAAAATGACCGTCGGGGGGCTCACAGCAGGGAGGAGGGAGGGCCACCCTGGACACCCACTACAGCGTGTCCAGTTTGAAGACAGCCTGGCTCTATTCCCAGGGACGACAGGAAGGCCAGAGGTTTTGAACACTCCGTTTAATTTAAAACAGGCACAAGTGCAAACAATTCACAAAAGGGACAATGCTTTTGTTTTTAAAACTCTGACCCTTAAAAAAAGTCCTTGCAATTTTTTTTTTTTTTTTTTTTTTTTTTTTTTTGCCCCAAAGCAGGCCACTAGGGATAGAGGAATCTAAAAATATTATCTAGATAGGGTCCAGACACCTGGAGTTCTTCCCTGGGATTCCCTGTCTCACAACAGCCCTGAAGGTGGGGAGGGGAGGGGGACAAGGAGACAGGTGTCTGAGGAGGCAGCTAGGGGCACGTGGTTCGCACAAATGGGCTGCCCATTCCAGTGACATGATGGAATTGGGAGCTGGTTCACCTCTCCCAGACCGGGATTTTGAAAACAGGTCCCCCAAGCACACAAAAGAAGAATGGGTCCCCGATGACCTGGTTGTTGAGATGAAGCTCACAGGTAAAACAAGTTTGTTCCCTCACCATTCTGGTCCCTGGCTCTCAGATCCCACAGTACAGGAGAAACTCAGAAACCGGCCAGGCCCCCAGGATGTGTTCGACTCAATACAGACCTCTTCGCTGGTCAGGCAGAACCCCGGGACTTAAGAGGTGGGAAACCGGGCCAAGGAAGCAGGTCACCTTCAGAGCAGAGTTTAGTGGGAGAGAAGATGGAGAAGCCTAACAGAAGACAGTCGTGAGTGACCTTCCTCCACACCACACACACACACACACACAGACGTGTGTGCGCACCCGCATCCTGTGAAGTGAGACCACTTTACCACCAGCTGCCTTCTTCCTCTTTCACCCAGAAAATTCCCCTCCCCGTCACTGCCTCCGAGCAGGCTGTTCACAGTTGGGCGCGGGCTGTGCAGGGAGTGTGTTGTCAGCTCAGGTGGGTCGGGAAGCAGGTGCAGGTGGGACTGTGCCTTCAGGAAGTCAGACACAAGGGAGGAAGAATGGAGTCAGGCAATAAACACGTTCCAGACCCCAGGATTTGGAATTGGAGCTGAGAACAGCAAGTATCCTGATGAAGACAGGCAGTCTGCCTCTTGGGTGACCTGGGATGCTTGTGTCCTACTACTTTAAAAAAAAAAAACCTCAGCAGCCTTTTCTGCTGTGTTGGCCACAGTGGCCAGAAGCACTGGTCTCCATGTTTCATAGAAATATCCCTGTGCAGATAACAAAGGGTCATCCTGCAGAAGAGGTCTCCATCATCCCAGAGGCAACTGGGGACTCTTGGGAGGGAAAGTGACTGAGGGGCAGGTCCGGCCTGGCCCAGTGGGCTGAGGGGCAGGAGGGCAGGGTCGGGGCTTCACATTCAATCTTTGGAGAGAATACTGAGAGAATGAGGCAGGCAGCCAGGCCCTGTTGGCAAGTTGGTGGCCCAGTGTCCCCTGCCTGTGGGCACAGGTGGCAGGCGCACTCTGGGGCTGGGCTCAGCAGGCGGAGGTCTGCTTGCGGTAGAGCTGGATCAAGGGCACCAGGCACTCGGGCAGCCCCGTCTGCAGCAGGAAGGGGTGGTCCAGGAGTTCCTGGGCCGTGGCTCTCTCCTGGGGGTCTCGCACCAGCATCTGTTCCAGGAAGTCTCGCAGCACTGGGGAGACCTGTGGAGGCAGGGCAGTGAGAGGAAGCCACGGTTTGCAGCCACTTTGGGGTGACCCAATCTGCCTGGCCCCACTGTCATTTGAAAGTCTTAAATTCTCGCTTCTTACTTCCTGGTTCCTCCCAGGCTCAGTACTTTCTGGACTATCAGGTAGGTAAAGAAAGTCAGCATCAGTCCGGGAAAGGTGGCCAGTTCACCTATAGTGGGTGCTGGTGAGCAATGGAATTAGGATACCAGGAGAGCTGGGGAGCTGGGCTCCAAATACAGCCCAGGCACCACGCTGCTTCTCAGGGCGCTCAGTGTTCAGGCTCTGTGGAAAGGGGCACGGGATTGGTACCCAGTGATCCAGTCCTGGGTCTATCCCTAATCTCCAGCAAGTTGTACATTTCTCTAGAGCTCAGTTTTGTCATCTGTAAAATGGGCTAATGATAAAATGTGCTTTCCCTGTCTGCTACATAGGTCTTTAGTGAAGATAAAAAAAAGAGGTCAGCGAGGAAGGAGTGTTTTGAAAAATAGAAAAGAACAAAGTGGGACCTGAAAAAGGAAGATTCCTTTATTTCTCTAAGCCTTAGAGTCTAAGTCAAGGGCTTACCCTGGTTCATTTTGAGTCAATATTTTGGGATAAGGCTGTCTTAGGCTGTAATGGAAGGCTGCATCCTCTGGGGAATTAGCCAGTTAGAAATATCTGCTAGTCTAGGGGGTCAGGAGTGCGGGTTCCAAGGACCAGCTGTCTCAGAAAGTGTTTCCTGTCTCTCCTCGCATCCAGCAGGGCTACGGAACTATTTTGTATTTAGAGACTGAGCTTCAACCCTCTGGGACATTTCTCACTCTGGCCACCAGATGGCAGTGCCACTCTGCAGCCCTGTGCTGAGCTGGCTACCAGCAGGGGGTGCCCACAAGTAAGGACTGTGGGTTTGGGTGGATTTGCCAGAAAAGCGTTACACCACACACACACACACAGACACACACACACAGACACACACACACAGACACACACACACACACACACACACACACGTTTTAAGGGAAAAGCTGGCTCAGATGTGGTTAGGATGTACATTGATGGAGGGCAAGCCAATTCTCTGTGATGGAGACTGGGAACACTGTATGCCTTGGCATGCCTCCCCTGACAGATGGGGTAGAGGCGTTACTGCTCAGTTAACTTCTCTAGATTCTTTCCCAGGGCATCAGGGACTCCCGCTGGCCTTGCTTTCCCTTCTTTCAGGCTCCTGTCAGTTGTCTGCAGGTGGAAACTTGTTGGAGTGACCACGGGAGTTTGTGACTAGGCTCCACACCAAGGTGCGGGATTTGTGTGGAGAAAGACGAGCCTCTTCTGGGAGCCCGGGCCCCCTGGTTTCTGTGGGAGGGAGAGGCTGGGCCTCACAGCCCGGACTCTGATCCCTGAAGCCTCAGGAAGAATGGGGCCTGCAGGGTCACACCCTGTGTACCGACTGACCTTGTGAGAGTTCTTCAGCTTGGGTGGGGGGCTGTCCCGGAGCCTCTTCATGGCTTGCACTGGGGAGTCACTGAAGTAGGGTGGCTCTCCATCTACCATCTCAATCACCATGATGCCCAGAGACCAGATATCCACCTGCAGGAGGAGAATGTCCCTGACTCCACTGGCCAGAGTCTGGCCCCTTGGTAGCAACATGCTGCAGGGGGAGGGGAGCAGCTGGTCCCAGGTTTCCTTGGTGAGTCGGCCCCCTTCCTGGTCACCTTCCCTGTGGTCAGTTACCACCTGCGTGAGTGACCACTGACTGCAGGGACACAGCTGTCAGCCACTCTCTTAGAAAGGCCACCACACATGGGGAAGCCCGGCCATACCCCAACCTGCCCTTGCGCTTGGGGGAGAGCATTCTGGGGACCAGTTTGTGGCAGCAAAGTCACAGGCCAGAGAAGATCCAACCAAGAGTGGGAAGGGGGCAGTGGACGTTGGGGTAGGGTATTGACTAAGTGGGAACCCGACAACCGGGGCTATTCGGGGTGGGGGGCTCTGGAGAAGACCACAAGTAGAAGAGCTATGTGTCCCCAAGCCTCTTCTGGGAGGGCTGGGTGGTGGAGGGAGCCGTTACCTCAGTCGCATACAGACACCTGCAGATCACTTCGGGAGCCATCCAGTAGGGGGTTCCCACCAGGGACTTCCTCTTAGGGACATCTTTGCTGATCTGTGCACAGAATCCGAAGTCCGAGAGTTTCACCTGGGGTTGGGGTGAGAGGGAGAAAGGGGAGTGATGGTGAACTAGGGAGGAGGAGCCGTGAAGTGGGGTCGTGGGTGCGCCAGGGTGGGAAGGGCCCTACCCTGCCATCGAGGGTCAGCAGTATGGAGTCGCTCTTGATGTCCCGGTGGATGACACCCTGGGCGTGCAGGTAAGCCAGGGCCTGCAGCACGGCCTCGCACACGGTGGCAATCTGCTCCTCATTCAGCCTGGACGGGGAAGGCAGAGCCATCAGCAGAAGAGCATGTTAGCTTTGGCGGGGCTGCAGGGAAGACGGGCTGGGCAGAGTAGGTGCCCCTGGTACGGGGCCCCACAGCTCCTGGACGATGTGTGTGGGAGCCCAGTCAGGCCAGAGCCCTGGTGGAAACGGGCCTGGGCCTAGGCTGGAGCCCTCGTGTCTTCCCCACTGCCCTGAGACCCCTGGGTCTGTTAACCCGAACAGATAGGGGTGGGCAGGGTGGCTCGGGACCACGTGCCGGGCACCCCAATCATCCGGGCCTGAGGCTGCCTAACATCCCTGCCAGGGCAGTGGCGGGAGCAGCCAGCGCTGGGTCCCAGCCCTCCCAGCTGCCCACCTGACTTGGGAGATGATGTCCGTGAGGGCCCCGCCCTGCAGGAACTCCATAAGCACCCACAGCTCCTCGCCCACCAGGTAGCTCTTGTACATCTCCACCACGTTGAGGTGCTGGTAGTCCCGCATGATCACCACCTGGGGGCAGGAGGGGACGCCTGAGTGCCGGGCACCCTCCCCACTGCCCCTGCTTGCAGACGTCCAGCCTGCCTCCACCATCACTGCCCGTCCCAAATGCCCCGCCACGCCCTCTCCTCCCACCTCATTAAAGAGCAGCTCCCTGCGCTGCTGCTTCCTGAGGTCCATCATCTTGACGGCCACCTGGCGGCCCGAGTGCTTCTCCCGGGCCAGGCAGACGATGCCCGTGGAGCCCTCGCCAATCTTCGTGTAGCTGTCCAGCAGTAGCCGGGGGTCACCCTGGTCCACCACCATCCTGAGTGCAGCCTTGAACTGCTCGTGTGTCACAACGCCCGTTTCCTCACCAGCCAGGGCACCCTTGGCCACTGCGGGGTCCTGGGGCAGGTGAAGGTTGCTGGTGCTGATCTGGGCATGCCAGGTGCGGGGGGAGCCCGCCGGGGAAGACCGTCCTGGAGGGGGGCCGGCAGCTGGGGCTGTGCGGAGGGACTTCTGGGGGCTGCTGGTATCCGAGGTGGCCAGAGGGCTGAAGGTCCCCACGGGCTGGTCTGAGGGCAAGGACTGGGCCTTGGCCACCAGGCTTGGGGGGAGGTCTTTCTGCAGCGGTCTGAAAGAGGCGTTGGGCTGCAAGGAGAAAGGAAGAAACAGAAAGGGGTTTGGCTGTGGGAGCATTTGGAGTACCCTTCCCAGAGGCAGGGGGTGGCTGCCGTGACCTCTGGACACTGGCAGGGTTGGGCAGAGCCGGGATGGGCACTAATGTGGGAGGTGCCGCAAGCAAAGATTTTCAAATGGAGCTGAAGCCAAACCATAGTCCTGCTTGAGAAGTCAACCCCCAGTGTTCCCAGGTGAGCAGACAAAACAACAGCTCTTTATATCCACACTGTCCTTCCTGCGAAGACAAAGCCGAGTCCCTGGGGTGTCCTGGGCCGGTATTTCTTCCTTGGGTGACTGACAGCCAGACCCCAGGGAGGCCACCAGGAGGCAATCTGGGTCAGAGGCGTTCACGACCGTGGCTACCCTACCCAAGGGCCCATGCGGGCAGAAGAGGCCCTGGGCGTAGGGGCAGGGGCTGCAGCGAGGCAGCTGTGACTGACTCCCAGGACACACGGCTGCCGTCTAATAGTCCCGATTGTTCCTGACAACGGGGAGTCTGCGTGTCTGTGCGGTGAGATTAAGTCCCCAACAGAGGACCACAGAGCCATGTTACCATCTTGGGGGGTCCTCAGGTGTCTCCTGGGCTGGGGATCTGGTGCTACAGAGATCTGGAATCAGGAGGGTAGGTCCAGCCAAACCCAAGCCTTGGGGCCAAGGGTGAGGGGGTTTCCTCAGGGCTCCCCAGAGGAGCTCCTCCACTAGCCACATGGAACTCCTGGCTGATGACCCCCCAAGAAGGAAGAGAAGACAGGGGGCCTATCTTTCTGGTCTCTGGCAGGGAGGGAGGGAGGGAAATGGAATCGAGCAGCAGGCTGGGCCCCCAGTGAGTCTTGCTCAGGCCCAGCCTTCTGGGCAGCCCCAGCAGGAAAGGGTCCCATCCCTGGGTGTCCCCAAGGAGCTGGCGAAGTGCAGCAGGACCCTTCCCAGGGATTGTGTATGCTTAAAAGGGCCACCTGGAGACGGCCATATGCGACCTAACGGGGGACACCTGAGGAGCTGCAGAGGGGCCTTCCCGGAACATCTCAGAGCCCATCTCATAGGCGGTTGTCTAGGTGCCCAGAGGGTGCTGGTCTTCATCCTCAAAACTGAATCAGCTTCCAGGGAATCTACTCAAGCACTCAGCTTGGGCTGGGCTGCTTGAATCTGGGCCTTGGGCGCTACCAGGCTCAGCCAGGGCCTTTACAACCTCTTCAGCACCCCTCCCACCTAGACTTCAGGGCTCTCATCCCAGTCCCTGGCCTTGCCTTGTATCAGGCATGTGCACGGTGCCTCTTCTGGCGACAGCCATGCTGTGGGGCTCTGCCACCCCCAGCCCCGCAGGCGCACTGAGTGTGCTCCAGCCTCTGCCAGGCCGTGCCTGACTCGTGCTCAGCCCTCGAGGTGAAGGAGCCAGGTAAACCTCCCGGGACTGCCGTGACTACTCCACCCCCGCCCGGCAAGCACATGTGTGCAGTAAATGGATTGTCCCCGCCAGCACCAGCCCCCGACCTCACCCCGCTTTCCCTACTCTGTTGTGGCGGAGCAGTGGGAACTCCAGACTGGGGGGTCAGGACCTGGGTTCCAGTCCTGCCCCGCTCTGACTTGGGATGAATCTTAGGCCATTCCCCCTCTCTGAGCCCCAGTCTCCTCTGTGAAGGCATGGTGATCTGGGGAGCTGGATAAAATGCAGATTCCCTGGCCTTGGTAACGGCTTCAGCAGGTCCCTAGAGCAGGGACTCCGCAGTTTAACAAGGCCCGTGGCTTTGGATGTGAGAGGAACCTTGGCCCACAATTTGAGCAGCTCTGCAATTCCATGGCCTTGGGGAGCCTGTGGGAGGGCTGGGACTCGGGGTGGAGGGAGCACGGCCACCACAAAGGCTGTGAGGCCACAACCAGGAGCAGAAGGACCATGAGATGTCACCCGGTAGCAGCCTCCAAGGCTCTGTGAAAAGGCTGCCCGCTGGCCTGTGAGGCACGGACCTAACACAGAAAATGTGCTCTCTGAGCATCTGTGTGGGGCTGGGCAGAGATTGGGGATCCGAAAAGCTCCTAAAGCTGCTCCTGAGATTGCTCTCACGGCCCCTGACCTCTCTCCACTCTGGATTTCTAAGGAAGGCGGTAAAACCGTTTCCCTCTCCTTCTGGCCTCCCGGCCTCCCGCATGAGCTCTCTGCTCTGAGGATGAGTGGACACGGGAGGGTGGGGACAAGTCAGGCAGAGGGGCTGAGGAGGTGGGTTCGCTTCCCCCCCTGCTGTCGAGGCCCCTGTGGAGACCCTGCCGCAGGTGCTGGCTGAGCTCAGGGGCCGAGGAGGCAGCAGGTGGATGGAAGCAGCAGACGGATCTGGGGGAGGCGGCCAGCTCTGACGTGGCCTGGGACATGGGACATAGGACACGGGGGTGGTCGGGCCAGGATTGGTCTTCACCTCAGCAGGGTCTGGTCCCAAGTGTCCCTTTGTGGCCCTTGCTGCCTGTCTCCACAAGGAAGGAGATTTTACTTAACGTAACCACAAGAAAGGACCAGATGAAACGTGTTAAACCGCTCCAAGAAAGGGAAAGGGGGACAAAAGGTGGAATCAATTGTTAGGGGCTCTGGATTAATTCTGGAGTTACTTGTGTGACTGAGGCCTCTTCTTGCGCAGGAAGCCACTAGAAAGAAGAGTTGTACATGGAGTTACAATGATGCCTCATGTTCCCTTCCCAGGCTAAGAAGACAGGGCCAGGCTCTCCAGCTGTGGGCTCAGGGGGCTGCTCTGTTAGTGCCGCCCAGGCAGAGGCCATTTCATAATATTTAAGAAATACTGGAGCCATTTTATTGAGGGCTTACCACTTTGACAAGGGCCTTAAATGCATTATCTCATTTAATTCTCATAGCCCTGTGGACTGTTTTATTAGCCCATGGGTAATATTATTATCTAAATTGGTAGATGAGGAAACAGGCTCAGAGAGGTTAAGTAACTTGCCTAGAGTCACTAAGCCGTAAGGGACAAGGCCAGACTTCAGCCCTGGTCAGCTTAACCTCTGATCCCTATGCAGTGGTCCTATTGGGGGTCCTTGGCATGTAACCGAGTACATGGTACACAGTAGGTGCTCAACCAAGGTTTGCTGATTGTTGAGGTCTTTCTGACGAGGCCTTTCTGCCGCTAGGTGGGACCACTTCTAAATCTCCCAAGCTCCTAACTGTCTTACCTCTTTGGCCTCTCTGTCCCCACTTGAGGTCTCCTGTTGCTCTTTAGCCAAAGCGAGTGAGTGCAGGCCAAGCTGCCTGGGGCTGAGTACAAGAGCTCTAGGGTCACAGACCCTCCTGCAGCCACACCTGGCACGCTGTGGCTATTGGTGGCCTGCCCTCCCAGGGCACTAGTGCATGGACTGCTGCTTTACGAGTTGCTGTGAGTGTCCAGGGCCAACCTCTGGGATGTGCTGAGTGCGGAGGGCTGGCTGCTGGCTTGGTCTGGGTTCCCAGGGCCCAGGCCTTGGGCGAGGAGGAGGAAACTGAATGCTTCCCAACCATATGGTAATTTGCTGAGAGCAGTGGTTCTCAACTGGGGGTGATTTTTTTTTCCCTCAAGGAACATTTGGCAATGTCTGGAGGGATCTGGGGTTGTCCCCTCTGAGGGGTGCTACTAGCATCTAGTGCATAGAGGCCAGAGATGCTTCTAAATATCCTTCAACACCCAGAAGAGCCCCTGCAACAAAGGATTATCTGATTCAAACGTCAATAGTACAGGGTTGAGAAGCCCTGGCCCAGAGCGGTTGTGGGGCGGTCTCGGCCCCGCCTTTTGGAGGCCTGGCTTGAGAACATCCATCTAGAAAGGTGTGCCCAGGGGGCCAAGAAGGAAACCACTCCCCTGGATTTGGAACTGTGGTGTTTCTGAGCCCCGGATGAGCACCACCTGCTTCCTCAGGGGCAGGGGAGACCTCGTACAGCCCGCAGCAGTGGCCCACAGTAGGTGCTTTGTGGCTGTGCGGGGATGGGGGCGGTTGGCCTGCCCCCTGCTGTGGGGTGCTGGCAGGAGCCCAGGACCATGCATACCAGTTTTGACACCCCCTTTCTCCAAATCCCTGAAACCACCCCCCCACCCCAGCAGGACTCTCGAAGTGCACTTCCTGGCAGGGTGCACTGTCCTGCTCCCACCTTAGTTTTCTGGGGAATGTCTCCCCAGGGGTACAGCCTTCCAGAGACCCCTCGGCTCATCTGCTCCTCCCTGAAGCCCCCGCCCCGCAGGGGATCCCAGCCTACCGTCCTTTGTCCCAGTGGGGACTGGAGGGCACAAAGCCCAGAACCTTCCCTGGGTGCCTTGGGCTGGCAGTGACCTATATGGGGTTGAGGGTCCAGGCCACCCCTCAACTCCCCACCACCCCTCCACGATTGGGCTGGACACACTGACGCCATCCCGGGAGGGGGGACTCCATTACTCATGCCGTTGTCAGTGGTGGTTTCTTAGGTGAGACGTAACAACCCTTGTGCTGCAGCCTAAGCTCATTTCTGCCTGACCCTCAGGGAGGAGCTAAAAGATGCCTTCACGGAAAAGCCTTCCCTCCCACCTTCGGCTGACTCGTTCGCGACACCAGGGGGTTGTCCCACGCTCTCTGAGTCAGTCTTCTCATCTGCCAAATGGGAAAGGATGTCACTGTCACCACGGACAGGATGTCACAGGGCACGTAAGAAGCAAAAATTCTCGGCCTGCCCAAAGATGTCACCATTGGGGCTCCCTTCACTGTTTCCTTTTTTACAAGAAAAATATGTGTATTTGAGGCTGTCACACGCCGAAAGTCAGCTCTCCTGTTGCTCCCAGACCCAGGCAAATTCAATCCTCTAGCTTTTCATATGACACACAGTATGAGAATAAATAACTACAGGAATGTCACACAAAGCAAGAACTACTAGAAAAAGGGAAGGAAGGAAGGAAGGGAGGGAGGGAGGGAGGAAGGGAGGGAGGGAGGGAAGAATCCTCACTAGAGAAGGGGTAACATAAACCTCTGGGAGAAGCAGCACAGAGAGGCTGTGTATGACCTCAGGCGAGCACTGGGACAAGCTGGGGGCCCAGGCAGAAAAAAGATCAGAAAAGGGAGCCAGAGAGACCCTGTCCCCCCTCCCCGGCCCCCGAGGCTGGAGCCTGGGTGGGGTCGCTGGGCACTGGGGGCAGGGGAGGGTCTGGGCTTGTGGTTAAAGGTGCTGCTTTTTCAGAGGTGCCTGCCTCCCCGTGTGGTCCGCCTAGATACACCCCAGAGGGCAGGAATGTCAGCTAAGGCGTACCACAGCCCCGCAGAGGCCCCCGGAAAATGACCTGGCTTGCAACATCTGACTCACACGTGCCAAGCCTTCGGAGCGCTAGGGCTCAGCTGGTTCAGGGTAGAATCCTCAGCTGACGATCTGTTTACCTCACGCTTTCCCCAGTCCGACCGTGTAGGTGGGGAAGGCCGGGCAGGGCCTGTGTCCCCAGTGGATGCTGCCGGGCCAGGCCCCCTGCCCTGTCGAGAGTGGCCCCGGCGGAGGCCGCGACCTGACCTACCTTGCTCTGTGGTGGAGGGCCTGGCTTGCTGCTGCTTGGAGGGGCGGCGGCAGGAGCGGACAGGAACATGCTTCGGAACAGCCTGCGCTTCAGGCTGCTCTCCGGGGTCTTGGGGCTGGGGCTGCCCTCCCCCCCCGGCCTGCCTGCAGCCGAGCCCACCAGGCAGGACTGTGGCCGGGCCTCCTCAGAGCCATGCCCGGCAGTCTTGGGCCCCCGCCTGCCCGCAGCCGTGGAGGCCGAGGTGCCGGTTGGGGAGCTCTGCAGGCAGCGCTGCGGGGCGCCCTGGAACTCGGTGGGGCCCAGGGACTGTGCCTTGGTGGCCAGCCCACTGGGCAGGACCCGCGGGCTCTGAGGCTCGGGCCATGGCACATGCCTGCGCCCTGCTGGTGCGGCCCCGTTGCAGCTGAGGTAGAGGCCATGGGGGTCCCTGTGCTCAGACTGGGGGCTCTGCAAGTACATGTCCGAGTTGGCGGCCCACTGCTCATCCCCTAGCAGCCCCAGGGACTGTGCCCGCCGCCGGCTGGTGGGGCTGCGGCCGCGCAGGGTGTTGGAGCTGATGACTGACAACTTCTGGATATCGTTGAGCAGCCCCGAGATGTAGCCGTCCATGGGCGCCGCGCTGCCCCGCACCACTGTCTGCAGGGGAGGGGGAAGAGCGTGGTGAGCCTCCTGTCATGGCAGGGAGGGGGCGCTGGGCGGGGACCAGGTCAGAGAGCCTCCCTGGGGGGCCTTGGGGAGGAGCACCATGGACCTCCCTTGCTGTGTCATCCGTCTATTCTTAATTTTTCAGCCCCTACCCAGGGCCCACGGTGGGCCAGGCCTGTGCTGGCGGACGGATACAGGGAGAAGCCTCATTTTCACCGGCCCACAGTCTAGCAGGGCAGACAGGTGAGTAGCCATGGCGTTCAATCCAGCGTGCCTGATGGTGCCGGCAGCTGAGCTTCGGGAGCTGGGGAGACTGCAGGCCCTGCCTGGGGCCCGCTGCCGTTCTCCAGCTCTGTCTGTGTGTGGCCTTCCAGGGGACATGCACCAGTCCAGGGCTCTCCTCCACACATAATGGCTTTGTGGCCTCCAAACCCTGACAGGGCCCTGACCCCAACCCCTATCAGGCTCTTGCATCAACCCCTCCTGACCCACACAACTTAATCCCCTGGGTCTGTGACAGCCCCCAGCCCCACAGGGGCTGCAGGTCCAAATTTTGCATGGGACATACTTAAAGATTATTTGTTATCTGAAACTCACATTGTATTGGGCATCCTGTATTTTTATTTGCTAAATCTGGCAACCCTACCACCCTGTGGAGAGGGACTCCCCAGGATCCTCCTCCCTGGGTCACCCAGGGAGAGAACGAGAGGCTGATTAGCAGGGAATGAAGACATCCTGGCTAACTGATAGCTGATAAATCAGGTGGTTCTTCAGGTGCCTGTGTGGTCTTGCCAGCAGCCCTCTGTGAAGGGGGATGGTCTGAATCCTCCCCCACCGCCATCCCTGATGCCCGCCTCACCTTCATGGGCTGGAGCTGCACCCGGGTGATGCGTGAAGGGTCCACCACGGGCTTGGGTCGCCGCAGTGTGTCCAGGATGTTCTGCCATTGTGGGGGGAGGCCCACGAACTTGCCTTCTTTGGGGTCGAAGGAGGTGTGGACGCGGTGCTGGAAATTCTGTGGGGCCGAGATCTCAGGGCGTTTCTTTTTTTTCTTGCGGAACATGGTGCCTGCATGGGGAGGGTCAGACTGAGTTCCAGAGGGGGCTTCACAGGAGCCTGGCCCCGGGAAGGACAGGTGGCCGCAGTGGGTACTGGGGCCCCAGACTCCCTCCCCCACTTCAACCCCCTGCACCGGCCCACCTCTCAGGCCTACTCCCTCAGGGAAATGGCTAGCTCCCCGCAGAGCAGTCCCAGAAGCAGCAAAAGCCCCATAAATAAGCCAACACAGACTACAAAGGAGGAAAAGAGGTGTCTGTCTTCTCATCTGCGCTAAGTCCCCTGCTGAGGAGGCAGACCCGGGGGGGTGTGTATTTATAAGATCCAAAGCCCATGACAAATAACATTCCACCGTCGAAGAAGTAAAAGGGGGGTGGGGAAGAGGGAGGAAAGCTGACAAACTCATTTTATGAAGTATGATCTTGATTCTTAAACCAGATAAGAATAGTACAAGGAAGCCCCCTGGTGGCACAGTGGTTAAGAATCTGCCTGCCAATGCAGGGGACATGGGTTCGATCCCTGGCCCGGGAAGATCCCACATGCCGCGGAGCAACTAAGCCCGTGCGCCACAGCTACTGAGCCTGCGCTCTAGAGTCCGCGAGCAACAACTACTGAAGCCTGCGCACCTAGAGCCCGTGCTCTGCAACAAGAGAAGCCGCTGCAATGAGAAGCCCGCGCACTGCAACAGAGTAGCCCCCGCTTGCCGCAACTAGAGAAAGCCCACGTGCAGCAACGAAGACCCAACGCAGCCAAAAATAAATAAATTTAGAAAAATAGTAAAAGGAAAGGAAAATTTGAGCCAATTTCAATTCTGAACATAAATGAAAATCCTAAACACAATTAGCAAATTGAATCCAATTTTTCGTTAAAGGGTTTTTTTTTGTTTGTTTCTTTCTTTTATAACACAGTCAACTCGGGTTTGTCCCAGGATGGTTCAAAACCAAAAACTGCTAATGTGACATACAACTTCATAAAAAGTCAAGCTGAGGATTCAGAGACATGGTGCCCCATCAGGGACCAAACTAAAAGGGCCCTTATGGTCCCCAGGTGCTCGGCCCTAATTCTGGAAAGGCCCTGAACTAAGGGCACTGCTGGGGTGGGTGAGGGCAGCTATCTTAGGGGAAAAGCTCTCCAGGAAGAGAGAGCCCACCTCCCTCTGGGTCCCCTTCTCTCTGGTCTCAGAACTCTGATTGTACAAAACATCACCTGCAGTCAAATCTCCATCCCTTGCCTTGCTGGTTTGGGTTTGCCTTAGGCCCTATTAAGCTCTAACAACAGCTCTGAGTGACACCAGCATGCAGATCTGAGAGAGGGAGACTGGAGACCCAGGAGGCAAAGTGACTCTTAAAGTGCTGCTCTGGCCTCACCTTCAGGGAGCCCGGGGCTGGGACCACATGGAAGACAGGGTTGGGGGTACCCACTAGAATGCTATTGTATTTGAAGTGGCTCAGAATAGCTCAGTGCATTTGTGTGGGGCGATGGGTGCTAAGGACACTCAGTGGGCTCTTGTGTCAGCTGGAAAAGTCACTTCTAGGTTTGTTTCAACAAGACATGTGTGTTTCTTGAATTGAATGCTTGGATCACTCATCTATCTACAGAACTGGATAGATCTGTGCCATGGCACTCTTTTTTCCTGCTCCAGAGGGAGAATTTTCCTGGTCACATTCACAGGTTCTGGAGCAGGTCACAGATCTGGGAGGCAGCTGGTGCCACTCGGGAAGGCAGGAGGCTCAAACAGCCAAGTCTCTCCACTAGGCATCCACCAAGCATGAATCAATCTGAATCCATGTCATACCTCTTGGAATGGCAGCCACTTTTGGGGACCTTGAGGTTCAGGAAATCTACCAAACATTCCCACCAGGCAAAGCCACATGTGCAGGAGCCCCAAGGACCAAGGACTTTGGGATGAAATATAACTGTTTGAGTTACAGGTGAGTTGCAGGGAGTCTTCCACTAATTTGGGGAGACTTTGAGCGAGCTACCTTAATGATTTGAGCCTCAGTGTCTTCATCTATAGAATGGGGTTAATAAAAAATAATGCACAGAGTTTAGGGAGTGTTAAGTGAGCGAATTCCCAGGAAAAAGGGGCTGTTTCTCTTGCTATGTTACCTCTCCGTGCATCCTGTCTCTCAGCTCAGGTCCCTGCAGACATCAGAAGGTGAGCAGATCCAAGCCTGGGAGTGATGCCCAACTCCTGTCCTCTCGGAGTCACCTGGCAGTGGTCATTCCTGATTTCTTGTTCTGGGGCCCTCGTCACCGCTCCACGACATAGACTCTTCATGGCTTGGTAAAGCCTGACCTCCTCCCTGTTGTCTTTGGCTACAGAAGAGTCTCAGTTCTGCAATTCTGTCCTGACAGACCCTCTATCTCTGGATTAGCTCAGCTGATGGTTTCACTCTCCTCCCCACTCTGTAAACCCTTCTGGAGGTGTAGGGACACAGCCTAGAGTTGCAAAACAGGTGGCTAATACTTCCCTCTCTCCCCACCAGAACATCCCTGGCCCCAACTCCCTGGCCGCACCCAAAGGCCCAGCGTTTGCTGCAGGAATGCACGGGGAAAGCATCTTTTTTGTTTTTGTTTTTTTTTCGTTTTTTTGTTTTTGGCTGTACCGCAGCATGCGGGATCTTAGTTCCCCGACCAGGGATCAGTGGAACCCTCGCCCCCTGCAGTGGAAGCATGGAATCTTAACCATTGGACTGCCAGGGAAGTTCCTGCAAAGCATCTTTAGCAAATGGTCTACATGACTCTGGGATGCCCCTCCTGAGTCCACCCTAACAGCAATTCCAGAATAAGTTCTTCCCACAGGCAGCAGGAAGGGCCTGAGGAGAAAGAAGGACAGTGCAGAGTCCTAGGATCCAGGGGTTACAGGGGAGGTACGGAGCTGACAGAAGCAATGAACTGAGCTCAGCCTTTGGGGGAGGGGGAGTAGAGATTTAGAAATCAGAGCCAGCCACTTAGCTAGCGGGAAATCCACACCTAAAGGGAGGCTGCCAGGACTCGCCCAAAACCATGGTGAGGCCAACACTGCCTGGGACAATATGACTGTGTACATAGAAAAATCTACATACAAACTTTGGGGATTAAATGTGAATTTTAGAAGTCCCCAATTCAAGGTCAATATAAAAAAAAATTGTATTCTTGCATACCAGCAACAAACAAATAGAAAATGAAATTTAAAAAAAGATGCTGTGGTACAATGGGAAATAGACGTTTGGTCTTTGTACACCCCACACCCTGCCCCCTATTCCTGGCACAGAGCTCTTAAACCTCTTGGAATCCCCAGAGTGACAAGAGTGTTGGAACTTTCAGCCTCCCCATTCCCACCTCTGGGGAGGGAAGAGGGGCTGGAGATTGAGTTAATCATCAATAACCAATGATTTAATCAATTGTGCCTACTTAATGAAACCTCCATAAAAACCCCTCAGAGAGAGGATTCAGGGCTGGTGCACGCCTCAAGGTCCTGAGAGGGCGACGCGTCTGGGGAGGGCATGGAAGCTCTGCACCCTTCCCCCATACCCTGCCCTAGGCGTTATGCATCTCTTCCATTTGGGTGTTCCTAAGTTGCATCTTAATGAACTGGTAATAGTAGAGTGCCTTCCTGACTTCCACCAGCCATCCTAGCAAATTATCAAATGTGAGGAGGGGGTCGTGGGAACCTCAATTATTAGCCAGCTGGTCAGAGGTACGGGGACCTGGGCCTTGGAACCTGAGTCCAAGGTGGGGGGCAGTTTGTGGGGCTGAGCCTGAGGAGTCTGTGCTAATCCAGGTAGTTAGTGTCAGAATCAAACTGAATTGTTGAACACCCAGTTGGTGTCAGAGAATTGGATAAATGATCTCAGGAGGAGAAAAACCCTCTCATTTGCTGTCAGAAGTGTTATTAGGGAAAAACCCCTCAGACACCCTTTCCCACTTTACATGAAAAATATCAGATACCTAGGAATAAATCGAATCAAAGATGCGCAAGGTCTCTACGTTGAAAAATATCAAACATTAAAGATGATAAAGAATGTTCATAGATTGGAAGCCTCAATATTATAAAGATATCAATTATTCCCTAATTAACCTACAGAGTTATGGCAATCAAAATCCCAGCATACTTCTTTTGGTAGAAATTGACAAACTGATTCCAAAATGTACAGAGAAACATAAAGAATCAGGAAGAGTCAAATCAATCTTGAAGAACAAAGTTGGAGGGTTACACTACTAGATATCAAGATTTATTATAAAGCAACCACAATTAATACAGTGTGAAATTGGCACAAAGACTGATGAGGGGGCCAGTGGAACAGAAGAGAATCTAGAAATAGACCCACTCGCGTAAGGTCACTTAATTTATGACAAGGTGACACTGCAGTATGGTAGGGAACAGATGATCTTTTCCATAAATGTAGGTGAAGCAATTAGATATCCATATGAAAAAAAAAAGGAGTCTGGAAAAATGAATTCATATCCTATCCCCAAACTAACTGGATCTAAATGTGAAAGGTAAAAATAATGAAGCCGGTGGGAGTGATGGTGGGGGGCAGGAGAGAGGGTAACCCCTGGTCTGGCCATCCCCTGCCCCAGGTCTGCTGTGAGTGACTGTGGTGAGCCCAAATTTGATGGGCTTTCCTGGAGCCCCTGACCTGCTGGGGCCCAAACCTATCCACACCCATGGGTCCCGAGGACAAATTAAACTATCAAGGTTTTCTTTGTCCAAAGCAGGCCTAGGTTAGGAGTAGGAAATTCTTTCTAAAGATTTCACCTAGACTAATTTGTAAATGCAGTATGAATATAATGAATATTTGAAGGAAATACAGCAACATATTCATTGTTGTTGTGTCTGACTGGTGGGGTTCCAGGTGACTTCCTCCTACCCCATCTTTCTACTCTTCTGAACTTTCCTTAAAGATGATGGGCTGCCTTTCTAAAGAAAACAAAATATTTTTAAAGAAAGAGAAGAGTGATCCACCAGCACTGAGTTTCCTAAGAGATACTCACCCGCTTAAGTATCCGATGTTGCCAGGTCACTGGGTGTCAATCACCTGAGACCCAAGCATCCCCTGCATCTCTCCAGTTCCATGTCCTGGACATACACACGAATGCCCAGAGAGGGGCCCTCACTTGCCATTCCTAGGTCTCCATCTTTCACCCAGTTTCCCGCCTTCTGACAAGCCCAAGGACCTCGGGGCTGAGGGAGAGGGGGTGCTGAGTCAGCCGTGAGGTTAAATCTAATCAGGCCATGCCCGCCTTTAAAACTGCCATCCGAGAAGCACCACCTCTTTGCATCCACACTCCACTCACCTAGTGAAAGAGCTTTCCCTAAAGAAGGTACTCTGGAGGAGGAAGGAGGATGCTGTTCCTTCAGAGAGCCAGTCCCTGCCTTTCCTTCTGCCTAGCCTGACAGAAATGATGTGGGCCATGGCCACTGAAGTAGAAATGGGCAGAGGCAGGGCGCCAGCTCTGGCTCAGGGGGACCTCCGCTTCCCGAGTCCCTTCAATGCAGTGGGGGGAGGTGCTGAGGAGTCTTTCTCAGGCTGGGATGCACCTTTACGACCGAGGAATGCTTTGAACATTCCTCTTCTGAGAATGGCCGAGGACATCACCTTCCAGCCAGCAGGCTGGCCCATGACTGGACCAGAGAAGGATGCCCATCACTGGGGAGGGGAGGGGAGGGGAGGGGAGAGCCCTGCCCCAACCAGCTTTAGAAGGAAGCCTCCCCCCCCATCCCCCCGCGGCACAGCTCCTGCTGAGGCTGCTTCCTCCAGCCAGAGCCTGGCAGATGGGGAGCAGGTCAGTTCCTGGCAGAGGCTTCTGGAGGAAATGCTGTCACACCCAGTAAAACTGAGGGTGGAGGTGGTGGGAGAGTTCAGGGAGCCACAGGCCTGGGGTCACTGAGGGGTGGGACTATCATGTCAGAGGAGCAGGAGACTCCAGAGAGAAAGGGAAGTAACTTTTCTTGAGCTACATGCTACCTGCTAGGCCCTTTCCAAGCACCAACTAATTTAATCCTCACAACAAGCCTGGGAGGTAGGAGCTATTATTATTATCCACAAATCCAGATGAGGCTCAGGGAGGCTGAATAACTTACCCAGGGTCACAGAACCAGGAAATGACCGAGTTGGTGTTTAAACCCAGATCTGGTTCCAAAGCCCTGCTCCGTCCACCATGCCCACTCAGAGGGACTCGGGCTATTGTTAATCTCCTTCCCAGGGGTCTCTGTGAACAGGAAGGGGGCTGGGCAGTCTGTGTAGAAGGGGATGGGCCCGGGCCAGCTCCCTCAATCAAGATTACTAGGTTCTTTCCTGGGCTGATCTGTGAGTCAGAGGCCAAGGGAGACTGGCGCTGTCTTGACTTGCAGTCTGACCCTTACTTTGTTTGGAACCAGGGCTTGTCTGTCTGTTTTTTTTTGCCCTGCAGTGGTGGTGGTGGGGTGTTCTAAGGAGCTCGCCTTGGCAGCTGTGCTGTCAGGGCCTGGCACACATGGAAAGAGCCGCAGAAACAGCAGGAGGGTATTTTCTCCAGCACAGGTCCACGTCCCCTCAGTAGGGTCTCAGCCTCAAGTCAGGCAACCGGCAGGCCTGTGCTAGTGTCCCACCGTACCATGGGGTCTGGGTGGTGAGGGCCCCCAGACCAGGCACTGTGGCTCAGCTGGTCCAGGGTCTACAACAGGGACAGCAGATAGCTGTGCTGGGTGGGTCACCCCCTCAAACTGCTTTTCCTCTTGGGGAGGAGACCTCCGTCCGCCAGGGCCTGGGGCTCCAGGGCCACCAAGCTGTTGGTTCCCCAACCAGAACCATGGAGAAATGAGTCTGCACTTAAACCTCAAACCAGAGCACAGACTTTCCAGTGAGCACTGCCATTTGAGGCAGACCCTTGGAAGTGAAACCGCCTGTTATAGATGTGCTCCAGGACTTTCAGAAGTCCTCCTGGGAATCAATTTTGGGGCCCATCTTGGGCCAGCATCAAGTGTTTTCCTAACCTGTGGCCTCTGCTTTTCACCAGAAGAGCTGGTGTCCAACGAGGTTGCCTTGCCGCCTAGATCCGGCTTCCAGTGAGTTTTGGCTGTTCCCACACATCGAATTCCTTTCAAGGAAAGGACACTCAGCCCACTGAAGGGATTCACAAGAACGCCCTACAGGCTGGGAAGGTGGTTTCCAGACAGCAAGTCTGAAGGAGCTTGCAGCCACTCTGAGGGGAGGAGGATTTGGTCGGCTGTGTGAGTTCTGGGATGTAAACTGTCTGTTAGGATGAGGCTGGTGGGATTCCCCTCCATTTCCAGACGAGTGGGAAGAGAGAAGGCAGCTGCACCTGGGGCCCTGCTCCCTCTGAGGGCCAGAGAGTGAGAGTGGGGTGCATGCCTATGCCCCCCTTGAGGGAGGCACCGTCGGCTTGTCAGGGCTGAGTGCGGGCTCAGCATGGACCTGGGGCGCGGCGTTCCTGAGTTCCGCTTGTGATCCTGGCCCACCCTTCCTTTCTAAGCCTCAGCGTTTCCGGGGCCAACAGGGGCATGGACTTATTCACTTCTGCCAGTGTCTCCAGGTACAGTGAGGAAAGAAACAGCATCTGTCCTAGTTGGAGGGGCTGTTTTGGGTATTTTTTGTAATTGTCACTCAGGGAGTGCCTAGTATAAGCACCAGGCTCTGGGCTGAGCATTTCACGCACAGAATCCTCGCTGCAAGCCGGGGAGGTGGGCCTATGACTGTACCCATTATGCAGATGAGAAAACCCTTGTTCAGAGAGATTAAGTGATTGGCCCAAGTGGAGCAGCAAAGAAGGGGAAGACCCCTGTTAGTCTGATCCAGATGTGAACAAGGCTGCAGTTAGCTGTCACCTTCCACCACCCCAGCCTGTCATTCTCAGACCCACGCAAGACGCTCTGTGACATCGAGATAGAGGTAAGCCCCTGAGTCCTAGAGCACTTACAAAGGTACCCCCACTACTGCCACCATCCAGTCACAGAGGGGCTGATGGAGGACCCTGCCACCTCCAGAGCTGGGCCCTTCCACCCCAAGGTCTGCTGCCCAACCTCTTCATAACGCCCTTTGGGAACTGACATCCCACACCTTTCCGTGAAAAGGAATGTGCCTCGAAGGCCCCTGGTTGAGAATATCCTGGACAGAAGCCAGTCTTTCATTGGAATATTCTCATCAGCCAGGAAGATCTTTCTCAAATTTTAGTTTCTGGAGTTAGTTTAAATATGAAATTATATTATTCATTCACTTATTTGATAAATTAATTTGCTGTGCATCTGCTCTGCTCCAGGCTCTGGGGACCATGGTGAACAAAACAAAATCCTTGCTCTCGTGCAGTTTAGCCGGCTTTTCCAAATAGATGTTGCCAGGCCCCATCCTGACCTGCGCCACCCACCTGTGGGACTTACTGATGGGGTATGGCCTCCCCTTCGCCCCTGCCCAATTTTCAATCCCTCGGTGGCACTCCCGACAGGAGCTGGTCCACGCCCTTCTCACCTTGCTCCAATGAATTCAGTGATGGGGGGCTCCTCCCCCTTTCGGAGGCCCCTGCCCTCTGTCTCTCTGTCCCCTCACAGCTCATCCTTCATGTGGGGCTGAGCTCTGTCCTCCCTCAGCTTCCACCAGGGGTCCAGGCCTGCCATCTGCCCTCTTCACGTGACATGAGAGGTGGCACCCCAGCACTCTTCCTGTCCCCTAGAAATATACCAGGGGAAGGGCCTGAAGAGAATTTCATTTGCTCTTCTGCCCAGTTGTCCCCTGTAGGGTGGATGGGGCCTAGACCCAGGCTGTGGCCCTTACTGCCACTGCCCACAGGCACTATTTAAGACCTTCCCAGGGCCGCTGTGTGGAAGTGTGGAGCATCCCCGGGATGTAGAGCAGTACCCTGAGGTCCTTCTGACGCACTCGAGTGGCCCAGAGAGAAGCTGAGTGTGCAGGGCCGGGGGCACTGTGCACAGAACACGCCAAAATGTCCGGGCTCCCCACCCTTGTTGTCATTCCCACACTACAGGTCCCAGTGAATCCCCAGGGGAAAGATAATGGGGCTGTTGTTGAAATGAATATGATAATAAGTCTCATTCAATCACTTGTGTCAACACTCCAGCTGAGTGAGAGGCCGAAGAGCTAGGCTGGCCAGCCAGGGAAGGTCAATGTTGACTCAGGCCTGCCTTTTGGGCCCAGCTCCAGCCTGCAAGTGCTGTGCTGCCGCCGCCCGGCAGCGGCTCAAGCCAGAGCAGCCCTCTGACCTCTGTTCACTGTACTTGGAATCCTAACCGCTTCCCCAGTCCGCAGCACTGGGGTTTCCTGGGCATGGCATAATCTCCAAGGGAGGAGTGAAGACTGGGAGAGCTGCAGGCCAGCCACCTCTTCACTACCCCAGATTTTCTTTTTTTTTTCTTTTTTTTTTGCGGTACGCGGGCCTCTCACTGTTGTGGCCTCTCCCATTGTGGAGCACAGGCTCTGGACGCGCAGGCTCAGCGGCCATGGCTCACGGGCCCAGCCGTTCCACGGCATGTGGGATCTTCCCGGACCGGGGCACGAACCCGCGTACCCTGCATCGGCAGGTGGACTCCCAACCACTGCGCCACCAGGGAAGCCTACCCCAGATTTTCAACAGCTTCCACATACAGAGGCTCGAGACCTCATCACAGAGCCCTCAGTGCCTAGCCAGAAAGAATCTCCAGAGTCCCCAAGTCACAGGATTAAGTCCCCTAGTCACAAAAAGATTATGTTTTCACAGCCCTTAACCTTCTGTATCACTATATTGTTCCCCTCCTCACTCCAAGTTCACAATACTGCAGTGACATGGGCCAAACCTGTTTTACTGGGTGCGTTTTAAGAATGGCAAGTGACTGGGGAGAGGAAGGAGG
The DNA here is from genome assembly GCF_951394435.1 of Stenella coeruleoalba. Taxonomy (NCBI): domain Eukaryota; kingdom Metazoa; phylum Chordata; class Mammalia; order Artiodactyla; family Delphinidae; genus Stenella; species Stenella coeruleoalba. Next base: position 83,312,456 of record NC_137147.1, on the reverse strand, counting down.
AGCCGAGAAAGGGAAGCTACACATACACGTGTATAAAGTGCCTCGCATGTGTCAGACACTGTAGTAGGCGCTTTTCATTACTGCATTTAATGGTCACAACTCTACGAGGTAGGTCTTATGAGCTTAATTCTACAGGTGAAGAAACTAAGGCTGAGAGAGAAGTAATTGTCTGATATGGTGAGTGTGCAGCTGGGAATCAAATCCAAGCTCCAAGCTCTTGCACCATGCCTAGTGCACCCAGAGAAGTCAAATGACCTGCCCCAGATCACACAACTACTCTGGGCAGAGATAGGACTGGAAGCCTCAAGCCAGAGTCTCTCTCTCTGTCCCAGGCTGCACAGGTGGTAACAGTGTGTCCAGGGTCACCTATGGACAGATGAAGCTGTGTGATGTGTACAGAGCACGCTGCTGTTTCTGCTTCCAAAGTGGGATTCCCTTCCAGAAATGGCCCCTTCTCTGGGGCCACCTTACTACCCACCCTGCACAGACCCTCTGCCGTTACTTTATTCCCGTTGCTTTGCTCTAATGTCCTCCACAATCTCTTGCCACACAGCCAGACCATTCTCAAAGTTCTCCCAGAGAGGAGGGCTCGGGGAGCTTAACCTTTCCAAAAACTGGAGGCTAGGCAGATAGCCTCCTGCTGGGGCTGTTCTCCTTTATCAGTTATCACTGTGACTTCTCACAACTGCCCTATGAGGAAGGCATGATCACCCCCATGTTATAGATAAGGACATTAAAGTTGGGAGAGAAGTAAAGAAACTTGCTTAAGGAATCAAAGGCAAAATGTCAGAATTCGAACCCAGCTCTTTCTGGTTCCAAATGTGTTCTCTACCCCTGTCCTATATATGGCCTGAGGAGAGCTCGTACCAGAATGGGGCAAGATACAGAAAACACAGACTACACCCTGGGAACTCCTCATGTCTTAGCCCTTGGTGCTCCCAGCAGCATCTCCCTCCCGGGGTGGATGCCACTCACTGGGTGTGGGCAAAGCTGGAGAGATTTTAGCAGGTTGGGCAGCTGGGGAATGAGCTGACGGCAGGCTGGGATCTGCCCAGCAGCACCTCTGGCTGGGGCTGCCTCCTGGTCTGCTCGGCACGGACGCTGGGCCTGCTTCTGCCCTTCCTGTTTGGGAGCCTCTTTCCCGAACAAGAATTTAGTGCACTGGCCTTGGTGACACTGCCTCGCCCCTGACCGGCAGCGGACGGGAGGACAGGCGGAGGCTAGGCCAGGAGCCAGGGCGGGGCATTTGAAGCCGTGCGCGCCTCCAGTGGGCCGAGGCGGGTGAAGTAACCAGGCACATCCACTAAGCACTGAGAAATGGCACCTAGTAGGGACCACTGCCTAACAGTACCGAGAACGGGGCAGCCCAGGAGGGCCACCTGCCCGCCCACTGTCCCGGCCTGTCCTTCACGGAGGTCCCGAGAGGCCCCTGGACACCCTCCCAGGGCTACTCACCTCCGGGCCGCCTTCCCTGCCTCCTCTTTCTCCGGACTCCTCTCTTCAGTGGGCAGAGTTCTCAGGCACCGAGGAGAGGGAACTGGGGACCTTCGCGGGCCGGTCCTCCGAGGCCTGGGTGGAAACAGGTCAGAAATTCATTGTGGCCGATGTAGTAAGTGTCCCCGCGGATTTCGCGACTGGCCGGAATCCAGAGCATTGGGAACCCGCCCCCCCGCCCCCCACCCCCGGCCGCCCGCCTCCGGCTGAGCCACCTTCTCAGGTGCGAGCGAGCAGCGGAGGCGGCGGGCTCCCCGCAGGGCGCACGGGGACGAGGGGACAGCGGGCTCAGCGCGTCCGGCCACTCTGCTCTCCTAGCTCCGACCCAGCGCGGCCACCGGCCCCGCCTCGGCCGCCCGAGTGAGGCGCCCTCTGGGACGAAGCCCCCCGCCAGCCTGGGCGCGAGGGCCGGGCGCCCACGCGGAGCGAGGTCCGCTGCCGGCGCCGCCGACTCCCCTCGGCCCGCGCCGGCGGCCCCGCACTTCGGGGAATTAACACCCGAGAACCGGGAGCCGCGCGTGAGGGGAGGCCTGTTCCCCGCCCCGGCCCCTACCGGGCAGGGCTTGCAGCACCCCGGTGGTCGGGGCACCCACCTGCCGAGCGGGAAGCGCCCGGAGCTCTGGGAGAGGCCGCGGGAGCCCGGCCCGCCCTCCGCCGGGAGGCGCCGGGAACGACGGCGGGGAGGCCGCGCTTACATGTTTGTGCAGCGCCGGCTTCACCTGCCGCGAGTTTGATTTCGGGGTGTGGCCTCAGGTAGGACGCCGCGAACGCAGAGCCCGGGAAAAGCCGCCGAGGGGCGCAGGGGCCGCGGCCAGGAGCCTCCCTGCCCGAGGGGCACCCCCTTTCTCAACCCTTTCCCCCTACCCGCTCGGCTCCGGCTCCCGCCGGCCCTTTGCCTTCCGGTGCTGGCCCCAGCCGCCCGCTGTGACGTACACGTGGCCCCTCGGACCCTGGGCTGCGGCCTAGAGGCCTGACCTGGACTGTCCGCCGAGCGTCTCTGTGTAATTAGCTCCTTAATTTGCACTGCCGACGCACACTCGGGCGGCGCGTCCCGCCCGCCCACCCTGGAGAGCCCGGCTGGAATCCTGAAACCTACCACCTTGGCCTGTCCTGTCCCATCGCGCGACAAGGCCCTACGGCTGTCTTGGGTTAGCCCCCTTGTGCAGGCAGAAAAGTGGGATTTAAAGAGATTCCAATTCCCTTGTCAGACCCTGATCAGTACTGAGAGCCCTCGGGCCTCAGGATTGTAAGGGACCTCTAGGAAAAGAAAGCTTCCAGGAGCCCTGCACCCGCAAACAGAGGATAAGGCACGGTTCCAGAGTCAGCATCTCCTAGCTGTCCCCAGCAGTGTCCTGGCCTAGGGTTAGGATGGCTGTCCCAAGTGGCTCACTCTGGGCTGCCCTTTGCCCTGCTTCTGGATTGGAGGGTGGTTTCTCCTGTGTTTATATGTTGTGGAGGAGGGCAGGGGCCATCTGTCTCTTCCCCAAACAAGGAAGTGGGAAGACTTCCAGGTCCCCAGGGAGGGCTGTGTCCACCCGAGTGCTGAGGGGAGTCTGGCATGGAAATTCAGTATATCTAGACCTCAGATGGCTGCCCCGAAGGAGGAAGTGGAGGAATTTCTGTCATTGTTGGTCACCTCAAACTTTAGGTACTGAGGTCACTATTGCCATGTATTGTTTTTATTCACTGATTCTTTAGACATATCAGTGCAATTTATGGATAAAGAATTTGCATTATAGGCTCAATTGCTTATGCACAGTTTACTCTAGGCTCCCACCAAACAGAGCTGAGGTGGCCAGTGGGAATTCACTACCCCAAACAGGCCTGCACCCTGTCTGGCTGCATCCAAAGCCCTGATGTCCTCAGCCTCCCGGGGAAGGCATGGTGATGCCAGGTGGAGACGCGCTGGCTATGGGAAGGAGGTTGTGCTGGGTTGGGGGGTGGGTATGGGAATTGGCTGCTGAGGATTTGAAATGAACCAAGAACCAAAGCTAGAATGAAATGCATTACTTTATTGAACCTAGAATCAACACCCTCAATTATTTTTTACTGACACACATGAATTATTTCCTTTCGATACAAATACCTTATATACCAAAACCACGGCTCCAAGCAGTACTTTTGAACTGTTACACTACAATAAAGTGTGAACATTAGAATATTATCAGAAATGAACTGGTATTTAATTTGGTTTAATTCAGGCTTGGGTATCCCAAAAAGGCTACACACCCAGTCCCCTCCTTACCCCAAAGGGAGAGAGTCTAGGGTACCTTGGGGGCCTCTCACCTTTGAGGGCTGCAATGGCATTTGGTGCCTTGAGGGAGACAGGACTCCCAAATAAGACTGACTGAGGAGGTAATGAATCCCCCATCCCTGAACGTATTCAAGAAGCAGATAACTGTCAGTCAGATATGCTAGAGAAAAGGTTCCCATAGTGGATACCAGACTAGAGTAGGGGGCCTCTTGGGTGCATCACAACCCCACATTTCTGCCCTTCCAGGTGGGTCTACGGCGGGTCGGCTGCAGAGGGTTGGATGACCGTCTGCATATTGGAATGGCTGGGATGTGCAGAATGGGTCCTGAGTGATTAATTTCTGTGTGTGACTCTCCCCCCACCCCCATCTCCATCTTCTTCTGATCCACACCCAACTCGGCCCTGCCCAGGAGGAGGGGGCAGAACAGTTCAGGAAGTGGCAGGGACAGTCTAGAGACAGCTTCTCCTCCAGCATCCACATGCCTTCTTCTGGCCTGTTCCCAGGTTGCCGTGCCAAGCGCAGGGAGAGGGACCAGGCACACCCTCCTTTGAAGAGCCTTGGCAGCTGGCATAGGCCTTCTGGTCAAGGGCGTTGTCCACGCACTGCCTTTGCACAAATTGGGCAGGAGTGCTGGACAGGGGCACTGAGAAGTGGCATTTCACTGTGGGCAATGGCGCTCGGAGCTCTGCCAGCTCTGGGGCATTGGTCAACCAGCCTGGTCTGGGAGGCTGTCAGGGAGGGCACATGGGCAGGGCAAGCACTGCCTGGCTCTCAGCCTGTGGCTCTTGGGGCCTGTTGTAACATCTGAGTACCTACAGCCAGGGCTGAGAACCCGGGGTAGGGCCAAAGAGGAAAGATACAGATCAACTTGTGGTTTAGAAACACAAACACATTATCCTTTCCTGGCACCTTTCTGCTCTGTGACTTGAAAAGCTTCCTCAGTGTCCTTTCTCTGGATGACTGCCCTTCTCTAATAATAGTAATAATAATGCCTGCCGATTACTGAATGCTTCAGGTGGGCCAGGCCCCATGCTAAGCTATTTACACGTGTCATCACTCAAGTCTTTACAACCACCCTGGGACAAAAGTACTATACTGTTATTATTCTCATTTTACAGATGAGGAAACAGATGAGGCTCAGACTGGTTAAGGAATCAGCTCAGGGTCTTATAGCTTTTGAGCGGTGGAGCCGGAATTTCAACCCAAGGGTATCTGTCCCCAGTCCGTTCTCTTAACTCTGTCCTGCTCAGAGGTTCCCGGTGCCAGGGACTGTCTGATATGACTTGACCGTGTGGGGTCAGGTCCCTGGGAGCAGCTGGTGGGGGAGGTGCTGGTAATTTGCCTCTTTGTGCCAACTCTGCCTGCCACCCAGGACGGGTATGTCATGTGACACAGAGAAGTCGGGAGGTGGGGTGGGGATATCCCTCCTCCATTTCTGATGAGGGCATGAGGATGCCCACATGGCCCTGGGTATGAGGGGCAGAGGGGGGCCTCAGTTTCCACCACCCTCTCACTGAGTCATGAGCCAGCACCCTGCCTGAAGTCCCTGAATCAAGCCATCTGTCCTTCACAGACCCAGAATGGGCCAGGCGCCGTCAGGCCCACATGCAGTCACTGCTGGGGAAGTGGGGCTGCACACCTGCTTGCTACCTGCTTGGAGGAGCCCCTTGGGGCCTGGGCTCCAGGGGGGTAGATGCCCACTCACCCTGAGCCCCCAGCCCTAGGAGAGAGGCACTCTTTGGAGCAGATCCCTTCCTCCCCCTCTCTTTTGGGCTGTCCCACACCTGTCCCTTCCTGCTCTTGGGGTGGCCTGGGCCAGTGCCCCTCACCCTCATGGGACCATCCATCTCTCTGCTGCTGGGGCTGGGAGGCAGTGCGAACCTCTCAGGTTCTGGGAGCGTGAATTGAGAAAGTTGAGGCTGCTAAGCCCTTGGGGTCCTTAGGCAGGAAGGAGGTAGAATCTAGCTGCAGAGACCGTGGGTTCCTGCAGGACTGGAGCCCTTCTGCCTTTCTAGACTTCCAGCGTGTCTCAGCCTTAGCTTCTTGATGTGTATAGCGGGGGAGAGGGTGCCCCTCTCCTTTGGGAAGGTGGTGGAATGATGAGGTCTAGAGCACTGGGGTACAGGGGCCCCAAGGACCAGCACCCCCAAACAGGGTGAGAGTTCTTGGCCCTCGGCCCTCACAGCTGCTGAAGGGACCAAGGAGGAAACTCCCCTCCCCCACGCCATGCGTGCACACAGCTGCCACAGGGAGCAATGGAGGCCGGTTTAGTGTGCCATGGGGGCAGAGTCCCAGGGTTCTTCCAGGAGAACTTGCTATTAAATCAATGCAACAGGTCTATCCACTCCAGATCCTGGAGAGAGAACCCCAGCTCCAGCTGGCAGCACCATCTGGGCCCAGTTAGGTGTTCGGGGAAAGTCCACTGGACTCTCCTGCCTGGCCGCCGGACAGATGTGTCCCTCTGCCACCCTGAACTTCAGCAGAAGGAAATGACCACACCCAGAAGCCTCCAGCCTCTTTCTGCCTTTTTCTCAAGTGTGTATATGTACTAGGCTTCCTGTGCCAATGAGAATATATAGGCCTGTCTCCCCTAAATGAAAACTGACACTGGCGGCTGAACTTGCCTGATAGTTCCAAAGGGATCTGGTGACCTGGGGTGAGCCACCCAGATGCAGAAGCCACTGTCCACCCACCTCAAGGAGCTAAAGCAGGGGCAGGGCAAGCTGTGGCACCCTTCCCGGGTGCATGGGGGCATGAGCTACGCTGGGGAGGGTGGCAACAGAAGGAGCTACCTCTGTGCTAAGGACACTCATTTTAGAGACATGATGAATTCCTTTAATATCTTCTCACTATGATCGCTTCGCAGCCCCTGCTCTTAATGGGCTCCAGAGTTCCATCCAACTGTCTGTTGCTGGCAATTCAGCTCTCTGGCTGGCATTTCTGCTGGCAGAACTGACCGCTGGGAAGCTTCCTGAATGGATGCCCTTCATCGTCCTTTCCTCTCTGCTCTGAGCCTCCAGCAGCTGCCCCCAGTCTAAGGCCAGGGCAGGGTTGCGACTGGCACCCACGCCCTGGAGCCCAGGGCCTGACTTTCAGGAAGGACAGGTGAGTTGGGGGAGTGGAAGGCTTGTGCCAGACCAGGTAAGAGCCCCAGCCAGAGTCCAGGGGAGGAAAGAGTCTCAGGAAGCATGATGTTGGCTGCCCAAGCCCCATCCACAATCATCTGGGGGGAACACCTTAGCTCTAAATGTACGAAGTTCACAGGCTCTGGGCCACGTGGCCTCATGGGAACTTGCTGCAGAGCTTGTGGAACTCCACCTTCTGCGTCTGCCCTGGGTTAGAAGGCATGACCTAACTACCACTTGGCTGGGCTGGGCTCTGCTTAGAGGGTCCTAGGGTAGCGGGTGGGGCAGGCAGCTACTGCCATCCTTTCTCAGGGTCTTTCCTTCTTTAATCTCTGGACCACACCTTGACTGCCCTGGGGTGGGCCTGTGGGAACTTCATGTGAACCCTGAGGCAAAGGGTCCTGGTGTGCACTGCCCCGCCCTCCCCAGTGGCTCTTGCTGGGATGATGGACCATCTGAGGCAGCCCCTCCTCCTGTCTGACCGTCCTGTCCTCTACAGAAGCCCTGCATATGCTTGCTAACTGCCTGGCCTTGCATTCTTGCCCCTGGGTCTGGCTCCACCCTTTCCCAGGGTCCGAGACCTCTACCTTTCTCCACCTTGCCTGACCCCTGACACCCCATCTTCCAACAAACCCCCCACTATAGTGGAATATAAAAGACTTCTTGTCCAGCTCGTGCCTGGGGTCAGGGAGACAAATGACAGACAACAGGCCACCTGCTTCTGGGATCTGACCTCTGATGGTGGGTGTTTAAATTCCTGCCTGGGGTCATGGTATATAACTGGTGAAAAGACCACCTGAGGTAAAAGGTCTCCTGTGTTCCTCCCGCTCAGGGTCTGCCCCAGAATCTCTTTCATCCCTAGATACTACTATCATTACCCCCTCCTTTGGCTTAAGACATTAACAGGCTTCTGTTTAAAATGTAAAATGCTTCCTGGGACAAGAAATTGAGTCTATCCATTTACAAATTAGCTGGATCTGTTTATCAGAGAGTGGGCGGGTCCCAGGAGTGGGCCGGGCCTCTTCTTGGGGGGCGCTGGTGAATAAGCGTGGGCTGAGCTGGGGCTCCAGGTCCATCGAGATGCAGGGGCTCGGGGTGGGCAGGAGGCACAGAGGAGTAAGGGGACCTGTCCTCCTACTGTGTTAGGCCAGGCCGCCTCTCTCAAGCCATCCTGTTACCTGGCAGCTCTCACCTGTCCCTGCTTGGGGGTGCGTTTGCTAATACTGCTGATGGAAAGGCAACCTAGACTGGGAGGCGAGGACCTCCAGGCCTGAAGCTGACTCTGTCACCAGTTAGTTCTGTGATCTTAGGACCCCACTTACCTTCTCTGGGTTCTGTTTCCCTCTATGAAATTATGAAGGCTGCATTAAACATTCTTTGGGCCTCCCTTTGGCTTGAATGTACTACAGCAGTCCAAGGCGGCTAGCTCCTTTCTGGGGCAGCCCTTTTCCTCCTCTGCGCTCCTCCCCACTGACCCGAGACCGTGCTCTGGATGCACAGTTGGTCCCCGGCTCCCTGCACTCTCTGTGCCTTCTTGCACAATTCCATATGGAGCCTCATTCGAAGCCGGAAGAAAGAAAATGGAGGCTGGAGGCCCCATGCCAGGACTGAACCAGAGAACCAGTCCTCCCGGTTTTAACCCCGCTGCCACCGCTGCAGCACTCAGGAGCCTCAGGGGCTGGGTGGACAGGCAAGCAGCAGGGGCCTTGAGCAAGGTGACTGGTTCATTGCTATTTGCCCTGGGGTGAGTGGGCTGGGTTCCGGGTGCACGGGGGTCAGAGACCAGAACAACGAACGAACCAGCTGACCTGAGCTTCCTGGGCCTGCTTCTCTGAGCACGCAGAGGCCGCCCCCAGGTCCTGGGCAGCCTGAGTGCCTGGCCTGAGCAGGTGCGGAGCAGCTCCAGCTCAGACAGACCCAGGCCCCACTGAGTCCACGGGACAGAGAACACAGCCCTGACTTCACCCCGCTAGCCAGAGGCCCGGGGCCCAAGTGCTTGGCAAACTCAGGCAAACCAGAGCCAGGCTGAAAGGTGCCAGTGTTTGCTGACCGAGGCAGCACTTCGAGGGGGAAAGTTTAACCACAGAGAAACCACAGGTGTAAAAAAAAAAAGGTCATCACTGTCCCCCTGTAAAGTCTCTGCACTGCCTGGTGGGTCAGAGTGAGGTTTTATAGAAAATGCTGACCAGTGTAAGTGTCCTTTTGCTGGGGCTGATGTGGCCCCTTGCAGTTGCGAGGGAATGGTCCCTGCCTCCATGCTAATTCTCCCCAGGGTATGAAAGTCTGTCCTGTTCAGCTTTCCTTTCCACTGCTCTGTTGAAGCCTGTAAGTTCCCCCGGGGCAAGGGCTCCAGCACTCCACCCCAGTATCCCCCATCCTGCCACCGGTGTTTGGTACTTCGTAGTCAGGCCATAGCTCTTTCCTGCCTGCAAGCGACTGAGCCAGAACAAGGTGCCAGTGGCCACCACCTAGTGCTGCCTAGAGCCCACACCCTGCCCAGAAAAGCCAAGTCCCCCTTTATCCCACACCTCACACCTCTCACCTTAGCCCCCAGTGGGCCCTCGGGCTGAGCTTGGAAGGGGCAGCTTCCCAGGACCAGTCGGCCTGTTCACCCCGGGCAGGAGGGTCAGCCCTGCTTCAGGAAGTTGAGAGCTCTTCCGAAGCTTCCATTTTCCATGCTCTACTCCAACCTGTTGGCTACTCCACTTCTTTTAGGGACAGGCTGCAGAAGGCCTGCTAATGAGGTTTGCTAGCAGCCTTCCTACTGCCCGAGTCTCCTTCCCACTCAGGTGTGGAATGCATCCTACAGGAAGGGCTCCACTTCCAGCCACAGGTCAGCTTCCCATGAGTCCTTCCTGCCTTCTGCGCCCAGGACACAGTGCGCAGAGGCGCCTCTGGGGCCGTTCCGGTGAGGAATGAGGTCTCTCAGGGTCTCCGCCTCCGCCCAGCCCGGCCCTCCCACCAAGGCGGTAGGTATAAGAAAGCCGTCGTCCTGAGTCCTCCCTGAGCTTTTCCTCTCCTCCTGGCCTCTGCCTTCCGCTCCCTCCTGGGCCGGCCAGCTGCCACCCTGCTGGCCTGCTGTTTGTCCGGTGCTCCCCAGCCTCTGCCACTCTGTCCCCACCTGGGCACCAGTTGCTGCTCAGCTCTGCATACACGGGGCACCGCCAGGCTTGGAGTGGCCTTTCTCCAGGAGCTGGGAATACGCCCAAAGCTGGTAACCCCACGGCTAGTAAA